>NC_134484.1:255360448-255660448 GCF_040206685.1 Ascaphus truei
CCTCTCCCCTGCTCTCTCTTCCCCTCCCTCCCCCCTCTCTCTCCCCTGCTCTCTCTCCCCCTGCTCTCTCCACTCCCAACTCCCTTTCCCCTGTTCTCTCTCCCCCCTCCCCCTCTCTCCCCCCTCTCTCCCCCCTCTCTCTCCCCCCACTCTCTCCCCCTCTCTCCCCCCCTCTCCTCTCACCCCCTCCTCTCCCCCTCTCTTTCCCCCTCTCTCTCTCTCTCTCTCTCTCTCTCACATCTCTCTCCCATCCCCATCTCTCTTCCACCCCCCCCTGCTCTCTCTTCTGCCCCCCCTGCTCTCCCTTCCGCCCCCCACTGCGCTCTCTTCCCCCCCTGTGCGCTCTTCCCCCCCTGCGCTCTCTTCCCCCCTGTGCTTTCTTCCACCTGCGCTCTCTCCCTCCCATGCTCTCTCTCCCCCCTTGCTTTCGCCCCCCCCCCCCCGTGCTCTCTCCCTGTGCTCTCTCCCTCCCCCTGTGCTCTCTCTCTCCCCCTCCCCGCTCTCTCTCCCGACCCTCCCCTCTCTCCCCCCTTGCTTTATCTCTCCCCCTTCCCTTCTCTCTCTCCCCCTTCCCTCCTCTCTATCCCCCTCTCTCTCCTTTCCACTCTCTCTCTCCCCCCTTCTCTCCTTTCCCCTCTCTCCTTTCCCCTTCTCTCCTTTCCCCTCCTCTCCTTTCCCCTCTCTCCCCTTCCCCTCTCTCCACCCTTCTCTCCTTTCCCTCTCTCCTTTCCCCTTCTCTCCTTTCCCCTCTCTCCTTTCCCCTTCTCTCCTTTCCCCTCTCACCCCTTCTCTTTCTCCCCCCCCTCCCCCACCACTCCATTTGCCCCCCACCACCAGTCCGTTTGCACCCCCAACACCAGTCAGTTTGCCCCTCCCATACCACCACTTTGTTTGCCCCCCCACACCACCACTTCGTTTGCCCCCCCCCCCCACACCATCACTCCATTTGCCCCCTCCCCCCCCACACCACCACTCGTTTGCCCCCACCACCAGTCTGTTTGCCCCCCACACACCACTCTGTTTCCCCCCCCCCACACCACCACTCCATTTGCCCCCCTTTCACATCTCTCCGTTTGACCCCCCCTTCACATCTCTCTCCTACCTTTGTCTACCTTAAATGCCTTTATTCACTAAAAAGCATTAGCAGGTATTATAGCTGAATGGTATTGCTACTGCCCATGAACTGAGTGAACCAGGGTTCAATTCTTGGCTCGGGTGATTTTTTAAAATTTTTATTTATACTTGAGTGCGAATAGCTATTTACACTCGACTGTGAATATCCACTGCCGGGACCAGACCACCTCCAAAAGTGAGAGACTTTTTATGGTGAGACACTCCAAAGAAAGTTCATCCCATGCAGAGGTGGATGTCATTGTTGGATCAGACGAATCCTGTTATCAGTCGGTGGTACCTGGGTGTTGGAGCACCCGGCAGGTAACCATCTCAACAAGTGCATCAACGGCCATGCACACATTCTGTGGGTAGCACTACCGCACACATTGGGGTGGGGTCAGCCCTGTGGACACAGGGTGCTTAGGTGCCCAGGGCACCTCAGTACTTTGGGGAAACCTCACCGGGGTGTGTATATGGTGGTGGTTGGACAGTGTGGGCACTGGGTGGGTACGCCCATGTGAGGCCTGTATAGCTTTGTGTTATCAGTTAGTGTTACCAGTAAAATCAGTTATTATATCACTGTTTGTATAATTATACTTTACTGTTTCTTCCTGGGAAGGGGCTATCCAATTGCACTTTGATCCCTCCCAGGTGGAGGCGCTGTCACCAGATAGAATCAGGTACACCCCAGGTTCCCTACAGCGGAGGATCAGGCCTCCTGTGAGCCAATCAGGTAACACGGGGGAATGGGGGCTACATGTATATGTGTATATGTGCATAAAGGTTTCTACTATATATTGAAACCTTGCCAACTCAAGGAATTGTGGGACTATAGTCCCATTGTATTGTAAGCTTAGTGCTATATCTGTCATGGAACTGCAAGTCCCAGAATTCTGTCATTTATGTGACAGATACAGACCTATGTGGCAGGACCTCTGGTTGAAAATACTGTGTTAACACTGTTCTAAGGTCTTTGCTGTTATGGTCATTAATATTAATATATTGTAGTTATGACGTTATAAACATAGCTTTACCCGTTTCCTGCATTAGGGGACTGGAATGCATTGTAGGTCTATCTGACAGTTGACGGGTTACATTTGAGCTACTTAACTTTCTCCTTGAGACACCCCCACAGGTCATAGATAAACCAGCAACTCACACATTCACATATTTGAAAGTGCAAAGATGTGTGTTTAGCAATTCATTGATTATTCCCAAAGCATGTTCTGGCTGTGGAGAGGGTTAAGAGACACTCTCTTAAATAATTAAATAAACTATTTAAAAAAAATAGTATACAAGGAGCCATATGTGCAGCCCTATCAGTTAATTTGAACTAAGTTGTACAGTATGTTGCTAAATGGTGTTTAAACCCTTCTTGCTGTCAGGGGGCGTATTATAGAACAATCTAGAAGCGATGGGTTAAATAGCAACGTGTTTTGTTTTTCTTGTCATTTCCTCTTAAACGTCACTAAAGAGTGTATTTAATCCTGACTTGGAAAATACCCAGTGCTTTCTCCGAGTTCAGCAGTTGCAGTTATCTAAATAAAGCTACAGCCAAATATACAGATGTAGCAGGGTTATTGCACGCGCTGGTGTGTTAGCCCCGCTTCTTTTCTGCTCCGTTCCTCTTCACGTACGGCTAATGCATTTAGAATTTAGAATGGCAGTTGCTCCCGCTGTAGTGTTTTTCCCACTGTAGCGTGCCAACCGGAGCAGTAACGGGACTGCTACATCTGTATATCACCTGTCCTCTAATTGGAGAGAGAGAGATGTAATCAACATTATTACTCCGGCTGATGCACTGCAGCAGGACATACACTGTGTATGCAGCACCTGGACAAGCAGTCATTGTTTTGAATCAGCTGCGCGAGGGAAAGGGATGTGGCTAACGTGCATGTGACAGGGTGAATGAACGTCACCAGCCATGGACCTGGCAAACCTATGTTTAGGCTTGCAGTGCAGCAGTGGCGAGGTTAAGTTTCAGGTGAGAAGGGCTGCTTAATTAGTCTGACCCCAGCTGCATAATCAAGGTGTTTTAAAAAAAAAACAGGCTGTACACACATGCAGGCTAGCTGGTCAGGAGACAGCACTGAACTACTGAAGAGATTACTGCTATAAGGTCTGTTTTCAAAGTACATGTGTGATGAACTGTCTGTGTCCTGCATGCTGTAGAGAAGCTGCCTTGTTTTCTATGCTGAAGAGAAGCTATTTTGTTTTTGTATGCTGAAGAGAAGCTATTTTGTTTTTGTGTGCTGTATGTTTTTAAGGCTCAATGAATAAGCCTTATCAAGAGAACCCGCGTGTGTTGTTGCATGTACCCTGCAACAGTGTTATTTCAAGGGTGGGAGCACGCCAGTGGGTGTAATAATGTTGGCGACATCTGTACAAGCTTAATTCACTCACATTCGGCATATACATGTAGTGGTACAATATTTAGATGACAAAAAATAAATAAAATGGAAATAAACCAATGCTAATCCACTATTTAAAAAATAAATAGAATACAAATCTGAAATCAATAATTTAAAAAATTGTAATTTAAAAAGTGGAAATATTGTGTACTAGTGTGACTCACTATAAAAATGATCAAATACTCTTGAGTTTTATAGTGTTATGGTGTAAACTCTATATAAAAGAAGGAACAGAGGGCACAACGGATTTTGCAAATTCAAACTCATTTATTGAGCCAAAACTCAGTGTTGGCTCAATATATGAGTTTGAATTTGCAAAATCCGCTGTGCCCTCTGTTCCTTCTTCTATGTACCCAGGACTGACTGCAGGCTTTCGTTCTAACATTGGAGCACCAGTAATTGTATCATTTTTCTTTTTTGAGGTGTGCAGCATTCCTCTCTATTATCTGGTAAACTCTATATAAAACACCTACATATTGTAGGGAACATTTTGCAGCCACTGGGAATGTGTGAATATTCCATCTGATCCCCATCTCACCAGAAATTATACAATAAACAGATGGACAGCAGCGTGTAATATTCTTCCCTCAGATAACACCACATATTCTGATATAATGCAGAGTATCACAACTTTTCCATATATGAAATGGCAATGTTGCTGCACAGTTAAAGTTCTGTTTCACTTACCAAGGGCAATATAGATTTTAAACCCTTACAGTGTTCTTATGAGGTAGCTGGCACGCCAGCGGTTCTTCTGACTTACAGATATGTCATAGGCACTGGCTTGTTTTATGACCGAGCGGTCAGCCCAATTGAAGTGGAAGTGGAGCCCTCACACCCCTCCCCCTCGCTTCTGGGGCCTTGCGCAACATGTGATCGCTCCTGGAGCATGACCCAGAAGTGCAGTAGGTCCGAAAGGCTTCCTATTTGGTTTTTATCATTATTTATTTACATATGTAACACGTATGTCCCATCTTACCTGTTTTTCCCCACATAGGATAACTACTACGTAAGCCCTGATACGTTCAAGGCTGTAGTGGGTTCATCTATGGGCAATGACCCCCCCCCTTTTCTTTCGCAGAAAAGGAAGGAAGTTGGTGTCTCATGGCCTGTGTTACAGCCCCTTGAAGGTGGGTAAAGTCCATGAGCCCGCCCCTTCTAGATTCTTCTGAGGAGGATCTAAAGTTAGTCTGGCTCTACCCTCCAAAGGGTGAGGAAGCAAAGGAGTCTTGAGCTGTCCTCTGAAGAGAGAGGAGGTCCAGCTTACCCTCATAGGGAGAGGGTGTGAGGTGAGGGAAAGCATGATGTCTGGCTCTTCTCCCAAAGGGGAGTAAGAGGGCTATGAGCCTTCCCTATTGCGGGGCAAGCATGCCATTCTAAGCTGACTGGCTTAGACAATATCCAGACAGAGTGCCCCAAGAGATGGAGCCTGCACCATCCAGAAGTTCTGCACTGCGGGAGACCAGGAGACTAAGAGGAGGAGTGTGGAGAGAGAGTGACAATAAAAGCTGCTTATTCATCAGACATCTGCCTGGGTGTTGGTTACTGGGCAGAAGGATTAAAGGGTGCAGTGATGGGAGCTGAAATCCCGCAGCCTGGGATCCTGTCACAGCTGGAGGCGCTGTACACGAAGATCAACCCACGAATACTGTTTTTAAATTTGTCCTATGCTCCTTACCACCGCGGCCACTCAGCCCTCCTGGAACCAGCAGGTATGCTAGCACCACACAAAGAGTAGTAACCAGAGCAGTTTTCCCCAAAGGAGCCCTAGATGAGATAGGGAGGGAGGCGGGGGGGGGTAGGGGGGAAGAAGGGTTACACATATTTTAAATATTTTCTACAAAAAAATATACATTGAGAAAAGCATTTAAGTTTCACCAGACAATGTCTGAAAGGCCATGTTTATTAAGCAGTGCTGCACAGTACCATTCAGTAAATTTAGCACCAAACACAGTAAACTTAATCGGCAGTTGCGGGTGGCCCAAGTACCGGTGCTCTTGAATGTTCTGTAGTTGACAAGGATCTTAAGATAGTCAAACAAACCGTTCTCCAGCTATATACAGTAGCATGTATATATTTAGTTGAGTTAAAAAAAATACCTTACTGAGTCACTATTGGAAATGTCACATAGAGACAAAACAGCATGCATGAATTAAGGTCCATATTTACTAGGCGTTGCTATGCCATAAAACATTCTGGCACTGGAACACATGTAAGGCCCATTCAGCTGAAGGTGTCTTATAGCATAGTACCACATAATAAATATAGCCTAGTCTTATGTGCCATCAATCTGCACAGTCCACTGACTAATGTTGGCAAGAAACTACTGCACCTACAGTATGTAATACTCATCCACTCAGCTGTACAGACTCCTAACTTCCTTAATACGTCCATGGCGTTACAGTTGTGAGGTACATGTACAAATTCCAGGTCTCAAAAGGTTACAGTCGCTGGTTAAGGTCTCAAAAAAACTAGCTTGTCTTGACTCTTGAACTGACAAAGAAGCTAAACTTGTTTGCCTTAAAGCTGCTCTCCATGTGGCATTTCTTGCTTCGTTTGATTTATTTTAGTTATTGGATTGAAGCAGGGGCTCGACGGAGCTTGTTGGGGCTAACATAATGGCGGCTTTAAATATCCCACATCTTGCAAGCTAATAGGAAGCCATGACGTCACCCCATGCAGGTTCCTATTTGCCTGCGTGACGAGGGAGCTTAAAACAGCAAGGAGATACCGGCACCCCATATGAAGATAAGTATCTCAGGAAGTAGATGTCCCTGGAGAGCTGAAAATAAACTCTTTGAGCTCTGAGACCCTCTAACTTTAATAATCCTATAACTAAGAAATAATAATAATCAAAGCAGGAATATAACTTGGAGTTCTGCTTTTAATTGATATTTTGTTTCTTTAAGCTTCATTGTTTCCCTGTGTATTTCTGTCTATGTGCTCTGACCTTGTAACATGTTTCTTTCTGGGCTGGGAGATTACAGTCTATAGACATCACAATGGAAACATTTCAACATAAATTAAGAAAACACACAAGAAGGTCTTTGATTTACACAGATGGTTGTTAGCAGCAGTCCAAGCTGCCGCTTATTTATTTTTAAATGTAATTTATTTTTTTCCCTTTAATATGTGCATCAATACAATCCACACAATGATAAGTGAATCGATCGGCAAATATTCTCCTCAGGGGTTCATTAAATCAGCGGTGCGCAAACTGGGGGGCGTGAGATTAACTGCGGGTGGCGCGGGGTTTACGTGCGCTTCCCGGTGGCACTTAAATGAAGTGCCATGGAAGCAGCGAAAGCCTCTGTAAACCTTACTTACCGTGGTTCATCCGTCATCTGGAGACGCGTCACCATGGCAACGCAGCATCAAATGATGCCGCTGGGTCATGTGACGTCGCATTGCTATGGCAATGTGACGTCATGACGCCCAGACGCCGGGAACCAAGGTAAGGAGGAGGAAGGGAGGGGGTGCACGGAGAGGAGCACAGCCAGCAGAGGGGCGCAGGAGAAAAAGATTGCGCTCCCCTGCACTAAATGGCAGAGGACCAAAGATGCAAAGTTCTATGGGGAAGATCAAGTGACCAGGCTGTCACTAGGTACAATTGGTGCACTTCTAGAGAAAGGGCAGGGCTCAAAAAGGGGTGTGACTTTGTAAATGGTACTTTGTAAATGGCTGCAATAGAACAAAAAATGCTTATTACATTATAACACATAAAAATATAATTCAGAGTTGTTTTAAAAAATGCTAGAAGTATTTTATCATAGTACAGAACTGATTTTATTTAAAAAAACACACACACATACTACATTGCTTGGTCTGTAGCTTTAAGGACTGTAGACTAAAACGATACAGATATTATCCATGCTCTTGCATTAACTGGCATACAGTTTGTTCTGTAATTATGGTATTATCACTGAATCAGCAAGGTCTGTATATTGGGTCACTGCAGGGGTGTGTCCCTCAATTTTTGGGGGGGTCGCGGCGGTTGCAGTGCCCCGCGCTCTTCAGCGCAAGGCCTCTGTAACTCACCTGAATTCATCACATGGCAACGCGGCGTCAAATGACACCGTGGGACACATGATGTGACGTTACATGACCCCGCCGCGTCATTTGATGCCGAATTAAAGGTAAGGGGGCGTGACCCTGGAGAGCAGGCATGGGAGGGGCACAGTGCAGGAAGTTTGTGCACCCCTGGGTTACTGTATAGTGAGATACAGTGTGCAAGCATTACCTTTGAATTCCAACAGCATTTGTATACATTGAGATGCATTTAGTGATATTCTGTGCTTTACCATTGGATCATATGGATAATAACCTATGATGTACAGTATAGTGTACAGATGTAGCCAACGTTATTGCAACTCATGGGTGAAATAATATGATAGCCATGCCCTCTTTACGTATGTGGCTGGTACAAAACAATAGACAAAATGTGAAAAACCCAAGAAGGGCTAGTAGACCAGTAAGGTCCCCATACATAACAGCACTCAATCACACTACATGGTTAAATAGTACGGTATAACCAAGACAAGAAAGAGAAGAGCTCAGAACATCCAATAAGAGTAATGATATGATGTAAGTAATGTAAAAACAATTTTAATAGTAATATAAGTTAAAATAAAGGGTATTAAAAACTCTCCGGTGCAAAAATGGGCTTCAAAAATGGAAGCTCAAATAGAGTACTAATGTAACTGTCCCCTGCAATAGGGTAATAACAAGGCTGGATAGCCTAACAAAAATAGACGATTGAGCCTACAAGGAGCAAGGGAGCTCCTATGCAAACTCCCCCCTCCCACGACCACTCTCTATAATCGATTCTATATTATAGAGATATCCATACTCAGAATAAGTATGCAGAATGTGTAGCATTCATGGGTCACAGCAGATCATGACAGATCGGTGACAGATAGGTAACTGATAAATGTAGTGTGCCTGTAGTTAGAAGTATAGAATAGAACAGCTGTAGGTAACTAAACAATTAGAATCAACAGAGGGGAAGAGAGCTAAGAGTAAAACTCCCCCCTCCCTTAGCCACACATAAATGGGAGGTAGATACCCTGTCAACTTATGTACCCTATATCTGGACACGGAAAAGGGTGCAATAACTGTGGCTATATAAGTGTATAAAGGTAGCACTCAAATGGTGATAATATACCAGCTGTACTAAACCTCATGTGTACATGAAAACAACCATGAGATCACTAAAAACTTCTAATATACTTGCAGTACTGATGTTTTGTGAAGAGTACTGGTAAGTACTGTATCAAAGCAGTTCCCAATATCAGTGCGGTGTGCTAGCAGGCTCAGAAAGCCTTTTAGGCAAGTTCTTCCAATAGCACTCAGATGCCCGTGGGAGTATAGTGCAGCGATCCCGACGACTGTTTCGCGGAGGCGCTTCTTCAAGGGATATGAGTAACCATGTAGTGTGATTGAGTGCATGTAGGGGACCTTACCGGTCTACTGGCCCTTCTTGGGTCTGTTGCTCACCAGTTTTTCAAATGTTGTCTATTGTTTGCTTCCCCCTACTGCACCGTTCACCCTATTTACTTATGTTTAATATATGTAAGGAGTGCTGGTGTCATATTCGTTGTTGTGATACAAAACAATGGCTGCTTTTTCCGCTGGTGAAATGTGTATGTTTCGCTGTGTTTTCTATGGCACATTAAATTCTTTATGATTTGAAATACGTATGCCTTTGTCCATTAATTACATTGATATATTGGATGAAATGCAGGTCTTCCCTGGGACTAAGGAGCACTGGTAAATGTATCACAAGTTATTGTTAGTTTTCTTTGGTGTGCAGCAAACATCCTTACTTTTGTTTCACTGCAGCACTACATGGTTTGCAATAACATTGGCTATATTGGTAGTTTTTACACAGCAGCTGCTTGGATTTGGGAGTCCACATAACAATGTCTACACTGTCTTCTGAAGATTTGTGACCACATTTACATTACATTGTATGTCTTTATTTATATAGCGCCATTAATGTTCATAGCGCTTCACAGCAGTAATACACGTGACAATCATATAGCTAACAAATAATATAAATAGCACATAAAGGGAAAGGGGGTCCCTGCTCCGAAGAGCTTACAATCTAATTGGTTGGTAGGAAGGATGTATAGATACAGTAGGAGGGCATTCTGGTAAGTGCGTCTGCAAGGGGCCAAGGTTTATGTATACAGTGTAAAACTATCACTCCGAGCTACTCATATTCTTCCTTAAGCAGGTGTTTTTCGAATTGGGTCTTAAAGGTTGGTAGAGATTGTGCTTGTCGGATGTTGAGAGGAAGGGCATTTCAGAGGTGTGGGGCATTCAGTGAGGTTTACATCTTTTTGAGCCAACATTGTGCCCATTCAAGTGAATGGGACATAAGATGTCTTCCAGCATAGCACTTAGAGACAATTCTATATCCGATGACACAGCTGTTTTTGACCGAAATTCCCAGTTGACTTCAAAGGGGAATTTAGGTTCAAAATGGCCTGATCAGCCGCTTCAAGAGATATACAGTAGAATAAGCCCTTTAGTCTCATAATTGGTATAATCAGAGAATGTCTTTGTGCTGTTATGTTTTCTAAGCTACTTGTCATTGTCATTGTATACTCTGTGGCTTCTGAAATCAAAACAGTTAAGGCATGGAAATAGAATTTTAGCATTTCAAATAACTTATTATTATTATTATTATTATTAAACAGTAATTTTGTCCAATACACTTTTAGGTCCACAGGATAAAGGCTAAACTCTTAAGTTGGTATAGCTGAATCCTAATATTCCTTTTAGTTTTTCCGTCTTGAATTTGCAGCATTCTTTATTGAATTTGACAATCATCTTCATCCAAAAATATGGTTTAAGTAAGAATTTGTCAATAAACCAATTTTTTTTCTTCCACTCTGGAAAAATCAGAGTGGTTTAAGAACAGATTTTCAGTATGCAAAAGCTTTTTGTGTAGCCATTACTCTTACCTCCCTACTCAATAGATTGAGAAGTGAATAAATGCACTGTTAATGATGCATCAACATCTATTCACATGAATGGAGGTTAAGACATCATTAGCTGCATGTTAATACAGTATGCTCCTGTCACTTTTAAAAGACCGGCTTATTCTATATTGCCTGAAGTCAATAGAAGTTTACTGCTGATGGTGATGGGATTGGCTGCTTCAGAGTTTATTGGATAAGTATCATGTCAATGATGCTTAATAAATTGACAGACAATATTGCTTTATAATGTGTGTACTACACGTGACTTGTTCTGTCATATACCATGTTCACATATTTTCCATCGGGTCCAATGGCAATAATTACTCAGTTTATAACAATATTTATTTATTAATCATCTTTAACTCACACACACTCTCTTTCCCCTCTCTATCACTACCCTCCTCTTATTCTATTTTTCTCTCCTCTCTCACATCCCCCTCTTGCTCACTCAATGACCATCTCCTCACCCACAATACACACCTCTCCCCCAACCCCCAAGAATCACACACAAACACACATACACCCTCTTTCTCTCACTCCTCCCTCTCCCTCCCCCACACTCTCTCCCAACCTCTCTCTCAGCCCCTCTACCCTCTCTCTCTACTTCCACCCCTCTTTCTCTCCCCCTTCCCCTCTCTCTCCCTCCCCACCCCAATCTCCCTCTCACTCCTCCACCCCTCGCCTCCTCCTTTTACACCCCTTCATCCTCCTTTACACACACCCCCCCATCTCCATTTTACACCCCACCCCCCTTACCTTGGATATCAGTGTGCAGGGAGAGTTGTAGCTGCAGCAGGATCACAGCGAAGGCGACCCAGGCCTTACTATTGGTCCGACAAGCCTCCCGATAGTTCCTGCTGCAGTGGAGCGTGTGTGGGAGAGCAGCCTGCCCTGCTCTGGGGACTAAAACATCTCATCTGCAATGTCTATGAAATTGCCGCTCCAAGAGGTTTTGAGTCAAAACCTGTACAAATGAGACGTTTTGCTCAGCCTTTCGGGGCACCATGACACCAGGACAAGTGCTCTAAAACCAATACTGTCTGGTGACCTTAACAATATTTCACACCGTATGACAGATTTTGTGTACAATATTTTGCAATCCATCACAGACCACGGTAATTCACAATATCATTCCATCTCCATCCTCTCTCTCTCTCTTAACACCCTGGCTAAGGCGGCACCCGAAGGGTACTGATTGTACACTGCACCTGCCAACACCCTGAACTGGAAACACTACAGCTTCATGTTAAATAATGACTTCCTCCCAATTTCAACTTTTAGAAAGAAATAGAATAGCGCAACAAATAAGATATAACCGGGGTGCGCAAACTTATTTTCATGCGCCCCCCTATCTCCTCTCCGGCTCGCCCCATGGTGTCATTTGACGCCGGTTGCAATGAAGATGCGTCGTTCGAACGGAGGTAAGTAAACCAGTTGCAGAGGCCTCATGCGATCCCCGGCATTTATTTTAAATGCCTTTGGGGAAGAGCGGGGGCCTCTGTAACACTCGCGCCCTCCGACAATCTAGCGCCCCCCACTTTGCGCACAGCTGAGATATAATATAGTGCTAGTGGCACTGTGCATAACAACAATAGGCATAGAAGGGATTGTGGTAAGATGGGAAAAGGATGTCCGCATCAGCCTTTGAGATAGAAAAAGAAAAGAATACACTGAGGTGCAATGTAGGGCCAAGAGCAAACATGAATAATATACATAGAAAGGTGCCCTACCGAATGCACTTGTGGTGTGAGAATGTGAAATGGGTATAGTGCAAGTAAAACCCTTTTATTATTAATTAAAAATATTTATATAAGGGATCAGGTGTACAGGTCCATGACCTGTCCCAAAGAAATAAACCACACCCTGTGAAAGCTTCTGATTTAAATATGCATTAGCGGAGAATATGGCTCCTGAGTCTATCCAAGTATCCCCTGTAGTGTTATGGGGGTAGCTCCCCTCTAGAACCTACTCATAGCATAATTATTTACCCACAGTTGAGTTGGTGTAATGGTATAATAATCCAACTAAAAAATCAGAGCCTGCTCATATATAATAATGAACAGTCTGATGCACTAGATACACTAAAATGTTACCACTGTATTGGGGAGTGGTGTATAGAAACAGCCATACCTCATTGTGTACAGGTCAATGGTAATCTACTGACCAATTAATCCGCCTATGCAATCAGAAGAGTCGAAAATCACAGGCATTAGTTCTTAATCATTAGAATATCGTGAAGTGTGATACCCATCTGTATGAACATTTGGCATATAACATATATGCACAACATAAATTTGTGGAGATAAATATATTCTTGACTATATCAAAAAATATACTGTGTAGTCGAGGTACACTCTAAAAGTGTTTTTACCCTCGAGGCGTGGTTCAAATGACCACATCAATTTATAGCCTTAGAGTGTATGTACAATGATATACTACTGGTCAATGTATAGTTGATAAAGCGCAAGTGGGCGTGAAACGTACGTCAGGTGGTAGTGATGTGGTGACGTCATCACGCGGCGACACCCGTGAGAGATTCGAGCAGTGGCAGAGAGACGGCATGAACACTGGCTGAGTGAATTATAAGATAAGTTGAAACGAGTACTAACATGATAGATTTGTGGGACCCTATATGGTATTTAGTTCCCAAATAACTACCAAATTCCCTGCATAAACCGTCAACTGTCAACCGTTGTCCCTTCCTTATAAGATGTCCTACTCATTTGCTCTGCCAAGCGAGTTTATAGTTAGATGTTTACATCAGTCAATGTCTTTACATCATTCAGCCTATTTCATTGTCCATCACTAACCAATCAACATCCCCTGACGAAGTCGCCCTTGTGTGACGAAACGCGTAGGGTTGGTGACGTCATCGCGTTTTTGGGTGTGTGTACACGGAGTCCTGGGCGTCTAGCTAGCTGCATTTTGAGTGCTGGCAACTGTTCCATTCTGAAAGCAGAGGACGTGGAGATACTGATTGACTCAGTTCCTTGATGCCAACTCGTGACAGGAGCTGGTGGTGGCTACAAGCTGTACAGATGTACCCTGCCTACCTGGGACCCCCTCACCCTCGTAGATGACTACACATAGAGATTTCTCTCCCACGTATGGTTGCTTTTTTAATCCTGTAAGTGCATTTCCTTTGGGCTGCAGTTTTTTAAATAAATGTACTTTATTGTTAAAACAGTTACGTGCTATGGAGCTTGCGTTTCTGTTTGTTTTTTTGTTATCAGTCAATGTCTGTATACCCATGATTATTTTACATTAAAAAAAAGGTGTGTGCTGTGCACGCGCATAGTAAGTGAAACTTCTTTGACTTTTGTCACAGAAATTGTATTTGTGTTGGTGATGTTTTAATTAAAAATCAAAATACAATCTCAATGACAAAACGCAAATAAATTTGACTTAGAATGCGCGTGCTCGGCACACATCCCCTGTATTAGCTATTTGCACTAAGTGTGAATTCCTTCGTGTGACAGAGTGTGCGTGTGACAGAGTGTGCGTGTGACAGAGTGTGCGTGTGACAGAGTGTGCGTGTGACAGAGTGTGCGTGTGACAGAGTGTGCGTGTGACAGAGTGTGCGTGTGACAGATTGTGCGTGTGACAGAGTGTGCGTGTGACAGAGTGTGCGTGTGACAGAGTGTGCGTGTGACAGAGTGTGTGTGTGACAGAGTGTGCGTGTGACAGAGTGTGCGTTTGACAGTGACAGTGTGTGTGTGACAGTGACAGTGTGCATGTGACACTGAGAGTGTGCGTGTGACACTGAGAGTGTGCATGTGACTGAGTGTGCATGTGACTGTGTGTGTGTGTGACTGTGTGTGTGTGTGACTGTGTGTGCGTGTGACTGTGAGTGTGCCTGTGACTGTGCCTGTGAGTGTGCCTATGACTGAGTGTGCGTGTGAGTGTGTGTGTGACCGTGAGTGTGACTGTGAGTGTTATAACCGGCAGCCTGTCTCCTCTCCTGTGTGTGTCTGGTTACCTCCCTATGTGAGTCTCAGTCCCTCTCCTGTGTGTGTCTGGTTACCTCCCTGTGTGAGCCTCTGTCCCTCTCCTGTGTGTGTCTGGTTACCTCTCTGTGTGAGCCTCAGTCCCTCTCCTGTGTGTGTCTGGTTACCTCTCTGTGTGTGAGCCTCAGTCCCTCTCCTGTGTGTGTCTGGTTACCTCCCTGTGTGTGAGCCTCAGTCCCTCTCCTGTGTGTGTCTGGTTACCTCCCTGTGTGAGCCTCAGTCCCTCTCCTGGTTACCTCTCTGTGAGTCACACGGTGACAGCCTCCCCGCTGGCTGTGTGCTCACTAACCTGTTGCTCTCACACTCTTCCTTTCGAGGACTCCAGCACATCTAGTCTCCCCTCCTCCTCCTGTATTACACTAAGCAGCACCCCTAGTCTGCCCCCTGCCGTCTCTCGGCTCCTTCCCCCCACCTCTCCGTTTCTTCCCCCCACCTCTCCGTTTCTTCCTCTCTTCCGGGATCTCCGGCTTTGTCTGGACTGGAGAGGAGCCGGGGACCGGAGGAGCCAGGGAGGGGTGAAGAGGCCGATACTGAGCCGCCCGAACATCCTGCTCCTCTCACCAACGACTGCCAGCCGCTTCTGCGCATGTGCAGAAGTCCGTAAGCGTCGCCATTAGTAGTGTGCATGCATGGCATGGCAGCGGACGTGTGGGGGGAATGGCAGCCGTTAGGAGCGGCGCCGGTGGCTATCGCCGCCGCCACCGCTGCATATGTAATCGCCCGTGTGAGGGGAGCAGCGCCCATTTGGAGCGGCGCTGGTGGCTATCGCCGCCGCCGCCGCATGTGACACCAGACGTGTGGGGGGAGTGGGGGGGAGCCGTGATGTCACTTCCGTTTCATATTTCGCCCCCACTCTCCATTTTACCCCATCAGAATAGGTGCCATTAAAGAAGTTTCACTTCAAAAATTGGGTTATCATGCCTCATTTTTGCACCTCCATTTTGCTATAATATATCTATTTTTTAGAGATGGTTGAAACTGTCAAAAGGAGAAAGTGATAGAGATATCTAATTTTATTAGCAGTCGCATATATCTCCCCTCAAGTGTCCTTCCAAATAAATTAATGAGCAATATACTAATGGCTATGCAAAATATATTTAAATACACCCCGTTCCACACTTTCTAAAAGGATTTACATACCAACAATATAGTTAATAAGCCTAATGCCAACCTAATGACTGGAATGGTGTCAGACCCAACAGGGCTAGAACCCACAACCAACGCTTTTCTAGGCCACAGCTCTAGCAGTGTGAGCTAAACCACTTAAAGGGAGTATTATGGTCACATCCTACTTTTGAGCTGCTCACTACTAACACGTGTAGCTAATCTAGGTATTGGCGTATCTCACAGGTATCTCAGGTGTGCTCCACAAGGAACATTAAACTGTCAACCAGGAAGTGGAAGTGGCCTGCTTTTAATGGAAGCCAGGGGGAGGGAGCTACTACAGGTAGATGCACTCCTTTTGGTGCTACATGAGGGATATGCACCAAAATCACTACAATATAACAGAACAGGGACAAAAATATTCAACTGCTAGAGTCCCAGACACATACTGAATCGAAATACTTTATTTTACAATAAATAAAACTCTACAAACTGCAGGACGCTATTCCACTTGCTTCCCACAGCACACAAAGTGTTATTAGATTTACAAGTCTAAGGCACCTTAGGAACTGGGTATGGTGTCAGACCCAACAGGATCTGAAGTTCAACCCACACAATCTCTGTTATTAAGAACAACAGCTCTATCTGTGTGAGCTAAACCAGCTGATGGGTTGCAGTGCACACTGTCTACTAACAGCATACCTCCAAGGGATATCTATTTTGTTGATTGTGTTTGTAACCTTGAAAACACTTCAAGATCAAAGTAATAACATGTACTGAGGGCTATGAGTTACTGAGGCCAGGTGGCATTAAATAAAAGATGAACAGAACATGGCCTACCTTGCTCTATTGGGTTAGAAGAAAATGGGTGCCACCTCTGCTGCTCTAGGGACTACACAGTTATAACTGAACAGCCAATAGCATATCACTAAGGTGTAATCCTTGTTCAGCATAGGCATGTGAAGGGACATACTGCTGCGGCCGAGTTTATTCGAGCATTTGCCCGTTCTCGGCCGCAGCAGTATCCTGGCGCGCGCCGGAGGGTGCCGGGCGCGTGCCAAAGCAGCGGAAGAGCGCCCTCCGATCGGGGCGCACTCCCTACCGCTGCCGGGTCCGCCGGGTCCCCCGGAACCCCCTGCCGCCGTCCCCCACATCGCGGGACACCAGGGCTCCCTCGGGGAGCCCTGGACGCGCGTGCAGGGGGCGCAGGCACCCGATGACGCGTGACCGTGCATCGGAGACGCGCGGCAAGCCGAGGGGCTGCCACTTGCAAGCCGGGAAATCTCCCGGCTTGCGGAACTGGCCACACTTCAATAAAGTGTGTCGCCAGTGTATATACAACTGACGAGTTGTATCAGAAGATTCTAGAGGAGATGTCAGGCCATCCATCCGAGAGCTGAAACTAGACCGAAAGTGGGTCAAGATTTGAAGCAGTTCTGAAAGTAGGAATGGATCAAAATTAGTTCAAGAAGTTCTGTAAGGAGAAATGGGCCGCAATTCCTCAAATCCGATGTGAGAGACTGATCATCAGGTACTGAATCTAAAGGTTCACATACTTTTTCATACAAAACATCGATATTGAATGTTGAATCATTTGTGGAAAACAATAAATGTTGAAAAAGTCATGTGTTTGTATCATTTGTTTGATCAAGTTATATTTATGTATTATTAGGAGTTAGATTAAGATTTAATATTTTAGGTTTGAAATATGTGAAATATGTTAAAATCCTAAGGGGTTCACTAACTTTTTCTCACCACTTTATATGTGTGTATATAATATATATGTATAATTAGCCGGGCTCCCCTCTTACCTCCGTTTCAGGCGGGGGAGCTGAGTCTTGTGGGGGAACTGGCTCGGTGCTCCAGAGCTCAATTGCCCCGCAGGCCCCAGTTAGGCCATGAGTCCCTTCAGCTTGTGGTACTACAGGGAAGGCCCCCAGATAGGGACCCTTTCCCTTAGCTCACCACAGTTGGTGATAGTGCACCGGTAACGGACGCCACGCGTGTGTGTGGTCTGCGGTCTGGGACCAGACCACCGGCACTCTACCAGACCACCGGCACTCTATCAGAGACACTTTACAGGGGCACACTCCATGTGGGAGATCCCTCAAGTGGTGAATGGAAAGGATCCGGTAGACGCGGCGTGGGATCGTTCTGCGGTCCAACGGATCAACATCTTCTGATTGTCCTGGTCTGGATTGAGACCAGGAGAGGTACCACGTGCACCAACGGCCATACACACAGTGGATAGCGCTACTACACATGAGCACTAAATGGGTGGGCCTGGACTCTGTGGGTTCCACCGGGGTGGCATTGTGTTGTGGGTATACCTTGTGGGGTCTGTATGGTATTGGGTTACGCTGTGCATACTACTATAGTATAAGGTTAAGTGTTGTCAGTAAAAAGAAGTTGTTATACCCCGTGTGTATATTATTTACTGTGTGGGTTCCTGGGAAGGGGCTATCCTGCTACGCAAGGACCTTCTCAGGTGGAGGCGCGGATATCCAGGAGATAGGACAACCCCAGGCTTCCAGCAGCAGAGGCTAAGGCCTCCTGTTAGCCAAGCAGGTAACGGCAGCACAGGTAGTTTCCCTTAGCTACGGGGAAAGGGGGCTACACATATAAATATATATAACCATCATTTTTAAGAGATCTCAGTGGTAATGATTGTTTAGTATAAACCATGTTAAAGCAGCAGTCCAAGCTGCGTTTTAATATGTGCATCAATACAATCCACGCATTGATAAGTAATTAGCTAAGATACCAATCAATCCGTTCTCCTGTGATCGATCAGTGAAGATTCGGCTCGGGGGTTCACTAAATGGCTGTCAGTGCAGTAAAAGAGGACCAAAAATGCAAAGTTCTGTGGAGAAGATCATGTGACCAGGTAGTCACTACGTGCACTGCTGAGAGAGGGCAGGGCTCAAAAAGGGGTATGCCAGAGCCTGTTTCAGAAGAGGTAGGGGATGTGACTTTGTAAATGGTTGCTATAGAAACAAAAAATGGTTGTTACATTATAATACATTAAACATTTAATTCAGACTTGTTTTAAAAAAATGCTACAACTATTTTCTCATAGTACAGAACTAATTTATTAAAAAAACACACACGTAGGATATTGCTTGGACTGCAGCTTTAAGATATCACAACAGATTTTCAAGAGAATTCAGTGTCAATTCTTACCATGATACACTGTATGTAATATATGATACATGCAGGAGCAATAGTATGGTGAACATCTGTATAATTGTAGCATACAGTCCATAACAAATTACTTTGTAGATCAAATTCCTTCTTGTGTGGTTTCCTAATGTCTATTGAAACTTTTTTTTCATTGCGGTCCATTCTTTATTGTTTCCAGCTTCTAAAGGTAATCGGTTGTCCAAATTTGATTCTATAATTTGTGTCTTGAAGTCAAAAATTCCTTTTACTGGGATTTAAAGGAAGGGAGTCCACGTCTTAAAATATGCAAATTGAAACACGTGTTGCTTGAAAAGAACCAGATTTTAGGCAGCTTCTTAAATGCTACATACTATAGTAAAGATGTCAAGTGTATTTAAATGTGTCCATCAAGAGTTCAGTACAAAATCATTTTTTTTAATGTTTGAGTCAAACAACTGCATTATTATTTAAATATAGAGCCCACATTTTAACATACATTTGGGATAAACTAATAGAACTCAACTGTGAAACATCTATTCTAGCAATTCAAGTATTAGGCCAAATCAAAATCATACTGGCCATCATACTCTCTGAAAAGAGCTTTTCTAAGAAACTGTGGCAGATCTTTTTGTCTTTCATTGATTTAAACTGGGTTAGGAATGGGGTTTTTGTTCCAGGTAGAATATTTAAAATATTATTTCCAGTGAATTTGAGAATTATAACTAGAAAGAGTTGGTATCAGTAAAATGCGTAATACTGCAGATTTTACCCAAAATCGAACTTCCCAGAGCAACAATATATATAATAATACACCACCTTGGGGGAGAAAGAGGGGGGGGGGGGGAGGAGGGGGAATGTTTCAACCTAAAAAAAAGTACAATTAGATGTTAGTTTTTATGTATTGTTTCATTTCCTGCTTGTGTCTGTGTTAAATGTATGAAAGTGTTTCCTACACATGATAAACCCTGGTGTTCCCCGAAATGTTTCACTCTACTGTACCTCAGACTTGGCAGTTGTTTTTTTAAATACAAATAAGCAATAAAAAAGTGCTGCTCAGACACGCAGAGTTTGATACATCTCATTATTTTCTGTGTGGATGCAACTCCTCCATAACTCTCCCTACTGTTTTCCAGCAAATCCCAAACTGACACACACAGTGCGAAACAGAGCACAGACCTTGATACATTGTCGACCCATTGACCCATGTTGAGTTGATTTTGCCAAAATTTACTAAGCAGGCCTATTCCAGCACCAAAAGTCAGCTTGTGGCAAGAAAGCATCTTATTGGAACAGCACTGCTGAGAAAAAACATAGTAACACAAGAGCCATGGGGCTCATGTGTGTTATGGGTCAATAAACACCCTCTATTTTTGCATATACTTTGTCTGGTGCAAATAATTAGACCTTTCTGGTCTTTTCTTTAATTGGATATTTTTGTCTATCTAGCACAGACACCCTCTATAGCCGAGGTGGGCAACCCTGTCGCCAATGAATTGGCCATGAAAGTGTGGCGAATTAAGGACACTGGAGAGATACTGTCACATGACCCTGCTCTGACCAATGGGAAGAGAGAGGGCGTGTTGTAGTGCCCTCTCACTACTGCAAATATAAACATGGGATTTCTAGCCGAGAGAAGTGGAAGAGAGGGGGCAAATGGACTGGTGTGGTGTGGGGGGGGGGGGGGGCAAACGGACTGGTGTGGAGGGGGGCAAACGGACTGGTGTGGGGGGGGGGAAATGGACTGGTGTGGGGGGGGGGGCAAAATGGACTGGTGTATTGTGGGGGGGGGGGGCAAAACGGAATGGTGTGGTGTGGGGGGCAAATGGACTGGTGTGGTGTGGGGTGGGCAAAACGGACTGGTTAGTTGGGGTGGCAAACAAAGCGGTGTGGTGTGGGGGTAGCAAACAAAGTGGTGTGGTGTGGGGGGTCAAACAAAGTGGTGTGGTGTGGGGGGGCAAACAAAGTGGTGTGGTGTGAGGGGGCAAATGGACTGGTGTGGTGTGGGGTGGGCAAAACGGACTGTTTAGTTGGGGTGGCAAACAAAGCGGTGTGGTGTGGGGGTAGCAAACAAAGTGGTGTGGTGTGGGGGGTCAAACAAAGTGGTGTGGTGTGGGGGGGCAAACAAAGTGGTGTGGTGTGAGGGGGGGCAAACAAAGTGAGGCGGGGAAGGAGAGAAGGGGGGAGAAAGGATAGAAGGGGAGGGGAGAAAGGAGATAAGGGGGGAGAAAGGAGAGAGGGGAAGGGAGAGCAAGGGGGAGAGAAATGAGAGGAGGGAAGGGGCTAGAGAGGGGGAAGGGGGAGAGAGAAAGCAATGGGGGGAGAGAGGGAGAGAGAGAGCAATGGGGGGAGAGACAGAGCAATGGGGGGGAGAGAGAGAGCAATGGGGGGGAGAGAGAGCAATGGGGGGAGAGAGAGCAATGGGGGGGAGAGAGAGCAATGGGGGGGGGAGAGAGAGCAATGGGTGGGGAGAGAGAGAACAATGGGGAGAGAGAGAGATCAATGGGGGGAGAGAGAGCAATGGGGGAGAGAGAGAAGGGAGAGAGGAGGGAAGGGGGTAGAGAGAAAATGGACAGACACACACACAGCCCCTATTCAGCCAATGACACGCCCCCTCCCCTAATAGCTACGCCCCCCCACTCTTGCTCTAAAAATGTTACAGGACAGCGATCGCTCATGCTTGGAGAGCTGGTGACATCACCGCTCTCCTAGCATGAGCGAGCTCAGCGGCAGCGTGGACTCAGCCTTAGGCCTGGAACATAGTGATTAAAATCAGTGCGGAGGCGCGCTGAGGCTCAGGGAAAGAGGTACTTTCCCTGGCCTTACAGAGCGCGCCGTCCGTGGGCGTATCGGGTGTGGGTCTGGGGGCGGGCCAGTGACGTCATGGAGGTGGTTAGCCCTCATTGGGCGAACCGCTCAAGTGACCGGCCCTGTGCTCCGGCGAGCGCCAAATTTGAAATCTTCTTGAGACACACGCTTCCCCAAGCATGCGGACGCGTGCGCGAGCCCGTGCTAAAGCCGGTCTCATTGCGGCTGCAGGGGCTCAGTGCTGAGTGTGAGCGTGGCTCAGGACGGCTCAGCCTTGCTCACACCACTATGTCCCAGGCCTTAAGCAGGTCTGCAACCCTGCCTTTCACTTTTGCTATATGCAGTACAGTGGAGGTTTCTTGTTGCCTTTTTCACCCACCATAACTTAAAACGTATAGATAGATAGATAGATAGATAGATAGATAGATAGATAGATAGATAGATAGATAGATAGATAGATAGATGTAGAGGTATCAGTACCGTGTTAGCCAAGATTTAATAATCAAAAATAAATAGATGATACCGTTCTGTGGCTAACAAAATGCTTTTATTTGTGTGAGCTTTCGAGATACACTGATCGCTTCTTCCAGCAGTGTTACAATGAAAAAAGCAGGCCTGTGGGTATCCAACGTTTTGGAGCATCTCAGGGCCCATGATCTACTTTGATTAAAAAAGTGCATATAATGATATTGAATATCTCCATACACTCAAAAACTTCTACTTCTACAGCTTGTATATTATTTATCTAGTCAATAAAATAGAAATGCTTGCAAATGTCAGTGGTTTTGTTTTATATGCTGCCTGCCCACTAAACCACAGTATATCCACTACCCTCTAATCTAGAGTCATTACCAAAAAGTGGTAAAACCTAAAAGGTTTCTCTATTGGTGTTTGAATGTAGTTGAAAGGCGGTGAAGTAAGTTGGCACTGGCAATCCGCAAATAATTTAACTTGATGACTCAAATAATTGTGTGTTTCTGTTATTTAAAGCAGCACTCCTGGTTTGATTGATTTTTGGTGGGGTGGGGGATGGTTTTATTGGTTTTTAAGCAGGGTTTCTCTGGAGCTGAACCGCATTAATTTCAGCTCCAGGGACCCACTGCTTCCTGAGATACTTTCTTCCGTAAGATAGCAGCTCCAGCTGGGCCAATAGAAAGCTGTGACATCATCCCTTGTGGTTTCCTATTGGCTCGTGTGACTGGGACATTTAAACCTGCAGAGATGCTACAAGCACGCCCGACCTCCGTATCACGGGAGCAGGGGGACCCTGGAGATGAAATGAACGCGTTTCTGCTCCCGTAAACCTCTGCTCCCCACCTAGGGGGAAACATTTTATTTTTGCCGAGCATATACTCATTTAAGCAGTATATTTTGTGCAGTTTCAAATGTCTAGTTGGCAACTTGGCACTAAGTCTAGCATTGTATTGAAATATGCTCATTTTCATGGAGATCTACAGTGCAAACTGTTTTGTTTTTTTACTGTTTAATGCCTCCAACCAATGGATTTGATATGTTTAACAAGTTAAAAGAGCTAATTAAAGTATTTGATAATGTTAGAGAAGTGTAAACAATTTGAAATACTTTTTTTGTAATCTGTAAAAGATGGTTTATGTCATTTGTGCTAACTCTTGCTCACTGTTTTTTTGAGTAGAACATGCCCTACGCCTTCCACAGATAAAGTCTCCTATCCTGCCCATTCCCCTTGTCATGCTTGATACTCTGAAAGACAAAGGTCACCACGTGAAAACCACTTGAGGTTGGCAGACTGGTAGAGCCTGGAAAATGTCAGGGATTCCTGCTGATCAAGTAACCTTATGTATTGTTCAAAGAACAAAAAGGAGTTTGCACATATTTTCCCTTGTCCTATCGCCCACTCTAAAAGGCCACAAATATTCTAAGGAAGAAGTGAACCTTTGCCAGATGTGCTACATTTCGGCCACGTGGAGAAGTCAGTTGTCTTCTGCCCAGCAGACTGACTAGAGTTTGCTGCACGATTCATTACCTAGTTTGTGAATTGGCCGAGAATTCTACTCATGTCAAGTTGATTGGGGTAGATCAGGGATTGAAACAGTGTTGTAACATGTTAAAGCTGCAGTTCAGTCTTTTTTTATTATTATTTTTTTTTTTTTTTTACTTCAATAGTTTCATGTGGGCAATCTCTAATTACCTAAAGAACTGCATAGCTGCCGGTCAATTCGTTATCCGTCTATTGATCGGCAAAGTTTGGCGACATCTTTAAATATGGGGAATGTAAATCGTTGCTATAGGAACAAGCATGCTTGTTAAAATAGAATACAAGAAAATTGGTCTTTCAAAGTTGTTTTTTTTAAAACAGAAAATGCTAAAAGTATTTTTTCTTACTACAGAACTGATTTATTAAAAATAACACACATGCAGGATATTGCCTGAACTGCAGCTTTAAGGGGTAATTTACTATTTGCAGCACTACTATAGGTATGCTTTCATTCTGTAGCCAGTAGACTTTACAAAGTAACTCCATACAGTAGGTCTCCTCTATCAGTGTTGGCGAAGTACACCGTTTATGTTAAGACTCGCAATTAGTACCCTTTGAAATGCTTATATCGTCCTCAAGAAGGCTACATACTTCAGCATTCAATCTTTCAATGTAAAAGTGAGCATGGAGGCAGAAATGCTGCTTTAACTTGAGTGATGACAGCAGCACTTTGTGCAGTACTGTATGTCTCTATGTGCATGGAGTAACAACACTGTATTTTATACTTTATGCTTTCTGCTTTCTACTAATCCTCCAATTGTGGTGTTTACATGACTCATTGTGGCCTGGCTCCTGTACAGAGAAAAGGAGGACCCAATTTCCAACATCTGTTGGGCCATCGTCATCTTGTATTTCATCTGTATACAGCTGAGGTTAGCAGAAATGAGACGAAGGAAGCACAGCAAATAATTTTTCTTTATCGCTCCCAGGCATGTATTTAATTAAAGCATTATCCTTGGATAATAATGATATGGTGCTTGTTTTTGCTCTCAGTTTAAAGCAGCAGTGTCCCTTACTTGGTCTCTTTTGAAATACCACAATAGATGGCCTTGGGAATCATTCTTCTACTCTCTGTGCTTCCTCAACCACTTGCATCCTTTGCTTCCTTGTCATCTCTTCTGCTCTGTCACAGCTCTTGGTTACCTTATCTTCCCTGTAATTAATATGGGGTTAAGGCGATAGTAGGAGGCCACTTCAGGTAATCCGAGGTCCTAGGAATTACAAGAGACACACTCTGGAATCCTCTAATTTCCTATACTGGTTACTTGAATGGCAAATAAAGCTGGATCATAGTGCAATAACCAGTGTCAGAGGTTAGTCAATCACCCCCATGAGGCACAGAACCTGGCAGAATTCAAGTTCACTTTACACAGCTTCCTCCTTTCTTCTCTTTACCTCTCCACCAGAAGAGCGGCTATTAAACAAGATGCCATTCAAAGCAGTGATACTGCACTTTGAGGGGGCATTCAGGTATTTTTTTATTAGTTCATTTTTTTTAATCAATTCAATTTTTCACATATTTGTTACCACCTATGTGACCAAAGAAGCATTTTAAAGGAATTATGTTAATTAGAGATGTGCAAACCTACCAAGATTTGCTTCACCACTGTTTTAAATTGAACTTCGAAAAATATTTTGGTGCCCAAAGTTTTAGCCCCACCCCAACAAAATTAAAATGGCAAATTTTAAAGTGGCGAAATAGCAGCCTCATAATTGTAAACATTTTTTTATTAAGTTTCATCGATTTTAGAAAGCGAATATAATTGAAATTAATCGAACATGTGATGCCTATTGTCTTTTTAGCAGTAAACAAACTTTTGTATCAAAGCAAACATTTTGTGCTCTAATTTTAAATGTAATAGACTAATTTTTGGAAAGGAGTTGATTGACATGATGTTATGTGGCCTGCATTTTAAGTCCTGAAAAGCTTACTAGCAAAAATACAATAATAATAATTCATAATATCACAGCACTTACAATAAATGTAGCCAGGCTTACTGTTTTCAGCACCAGGGCAAGCTGCGATCACGTGACCGCGGTGGTCCCAACGTCAAAGGATTGACGCTGTGGAGGGTCCGATTAGGCACAGGAGGCGCTGTCTCCGGCACTGCGGACATTCGCTTTTTCGGCCGCAGCTTCGGAGACAGTAAGTCTCTCCCTACATCTGTACGTATAGGAAAGAATGCCTCAGCCGCAGCAACTCCACAGGCGTTTTATGCATAATCACCGCGGCAGGATTTTGGGAAACCTTTTGCAAAAAAACGTTTTTCATCTCATTATTTCTTCAAAAGGAAATTGCATTAGGATTTCATAGTAATTAATGTATGTGGTCAGTGTGGAAATTGGAAAATAAAGACAGAGGCCCATGTTTACTATGCAATATGACACCTTCCAGCGATGGAAGACACATTACAATTAATTGAAATGAATGGGCCTTAAGGAGTCTTCAGGCGCAGGAAGGTGTTTTAAGGAACAGCACCGCTTAGGAAATTTGGACCAATATGTGAGGAAAATGTTTGCATTACTAAATGGGACCACTGGCTTAAAAGTGGAATTCCCTTTACTGTGTCTTAAACTAAATGGTTTGTTATTTTCACCTATTAATTCATTGATTTAAGCTTTACACAGTGATTCTAACCTTTCTTTCTATAATGTACCAATACTGTAGAAGGCCACTCAGAGATACCTGCCTGCAACATTTACATATTGGAGCCACAACAAGATGGCTCCCATTTCTGCCATAAGAAATAAAGGTTTTGATTCAGTGCATACTGTATGAGGTCAGGCAAATTTAGATGCTGACTGTCTTTCAGAGTACTATCATTTGCATTACTTCATTACTGTGATTTTCTCCAAACAATTTTTTGAGTTATTTTTTTGTAGTGATTGCATCTTTCAATGTTGGGGATTGATCCTTTAAACCCTGTGAATTATTCAAAAAGCATTCTTTTATAGTTTAGGACTGTTTGACAGCGAGGAGGTCAAAAAGCTGTCTCTCATTCACGTCTGTGTTGTTTTTTTTCCCCCTCTGTCTCTGTTCTCTTAACCTTGGTTAACTTTTTAGACTGCAGCACCACTCACTGTTAGCAAATGATATTGTGGGAAAGAAAAACATTTACCTGCCAAAATATTTGTGACCCTTTTGGTACCTGAGACTTTACATTCCCAAAAATATGCTTTTCTAGGAGCAACTTGAACACCAGAATAAATCTAATTTTTAACCAGTTAAGCTGAGAATAATGACGTCTTGTTCTGAATATTGTTTGTGATTGGAAAATAACTTTGTTCAAACGTGTTTAAAGAACTATACTGCTTTACCCCTGATTAAAGTCACTAAACGTCTTATTTTTGCGACCAGAAACCGCTAAAGTGTTTCTTCATTGCTGGTCACTAACTCTTTTCTCTTACTGCGCTGAATCTCTTTTCTCTTACTGCTGGGTGAAATACAGTGCACCCAGAGACCATTGTTTTTACCCACAATTCTCCTTTCCAGCATTCTTTAACTGTCATTGGGACAGATTCCCTGATGCCACAAAACCTGACCTCTATTCTGTTTGACAGGAGTGTGAGCCCTTCTATAAACCCCCCTGAAAAATGCAGAAATACTAACTCTGACATTAGGGTAATACATAAACCCTTCTTTATTTTGTTTATATGCCTAATATATCATTTAGAGCTATGTTTATTTGTGCAACAATATAATAAAGAACGGGTGTGCTCTAATTAGCCTGAACTGAGTTGCCCCTCTAGTTCTGGACATCCCTATGAACACAGTATATTGATGGACATGACTTTCCGGCCAACGACTATAAACCAAGAGATGGACTTGAGATGGACCAAGAAGGATGATGTCACGTGAAGGTGGAGTTAGGAGAGATGTAGGTAGAGAGGAGCAGATGAGAGAGCGCGAGACCTACAGAGAGAGAAAGAGAGAGCACCTGTCCTGAAGAGCCCGACAAGTGATACAGTGCAGGGGCAGAGCCTTCCTAGTCTGGCAGAACAGCACGTACCGGAGGTAGCAGGATCCAGGAGAGTACGTTTGTGTCAAGGGGACCCGTGCAAACTAGAGGTTCCGAAGCTGCGAATAAACCAAGTGGAAATACATCCAGGGGATCGCCCCTACAACATTTCAGTATCCCTTTCATCGTACACAGCTACAACCATTCTTTGCGAAGTAACAGGTCTGCACCTATTAACTCACCCGCAGTATATTCCACACGAGCTCCAACGCTGTGCCGGCACCAACAGTGGCCCATTAGTTAGTATCTGGGCCACTGGAACAGAGTAGCATACACTGTGAGATAATTGCACCACGGGGTACATTACTATCCCCTCTATACGATTGCAATAAGTGTTGTTCATGGTCCTCCAATTCCGAAGGCCACTATATTTGATTTCTGTGTTCCTCATTGTGACGGAAAAGGGACCAGGGACTCACTTCCCTGGGGCTCATCTAGCCACCAGACCCCTGAGCTACCCTGCCGTTACATGACTGATTGCCCCTTGCATCCCATGTAAAAGTGTTCTCTTTATTCCTGTGTGTAAAAATGTATTGCAAGTCTAAAAATGTGTTTAGTGCACATAAAGCAGAGCCAGTCTGTGTACATGCAGGGCTGAGAAACACTTTGTGCAACCCACAGTTCCAGAGAAAATTACTGCTGCTGGGAGTGGAGGGGGAGGAGAAGTGAGGGGGAGGAGAGGTTAAGGGGACAAAGGAGAGGGTGTATACAGGTGGAGATTGGGCCGGTGTGCCATCTGCTCAAAAAGCAGCAGAGCAGTTGGTGACTTGCCCAGTCAGATCGGAACCAGCCCAGCGGGACATATCCTGTCGGCTGGGGGAAGCTGTTGCCGAGTGACTCTGGTAAGCTCTAGTCCCATTGGACCAGTTCTCCACAAGCCCTTTAACTCTCTAAGCCCATTTTCGTTACTGATTGGCCAATGCAGGTGAGCCTCCTGAGCAGCATCAGTGCAGTGATTGGTCGCCTGCCCTTCTACCGTGCTTTCCTATAGTAGCAAAGAAGCTAAAAAAGGCGAACCCGATCATCACTCCACAGCTCATTCTGATCCTGTGGTGAAGGTGAACTAAAGGGTGTGCTCCAAGGCTTTGCCAAAGACACCCAAAAATGAGGTTGAGAGCCTTACCAATCGAGAAATCGGAAAGTGCTTGGAAACTGGACTGTAGCTGTGCCGGAGAAGTGGAGAGCAGGACTTTTCAATGGGACTTTTGAAAGTGCTCTGCTGCCAATTTTACCAAAGAGGTCTGGACGGTCCCTACCTCATTCGTGAGTGGAAGTAAGCCCTGGGTAAGCCTTTGATGTAGCGTTCAGCACCTAGCCAGCTAGGATTCCCCCTGTATGCCCCATTTTTAGTGACTATAGCTCTGATTGTGTTTTGTGTGCTGTGATTTCTGGCTCCAACTGGAATAAAAAATATTTATTGAACTGCTTTGTCCTGTCTGGTACCTTGATCCCCTGGTTAAGTTCTGGTCTTCTGTGAAACTCATATATAAAGTATTGTTATTCAAAAGATATGTACCCTTCTGCGTTATCTGACCCAGCCTAGTTTCTTGCCGAACGCATATTCTCTCTTATGTATATGGAGGTGGGCTCAGGCCCTCGCCATAGTATCTTCGTATTAATACATCTTGGGAAATAAAGAGGGGTTACAGCTGTTTACAGAAAAGTGTCACTGTCGTTTGGCAGATGAGAAACTGACTAATATACCTGTTAATTCATGTTTGGCTTTATGTCTATTAAATAGCTTTATTTTTTACCCGCCTCCAGTCCAGCCTTTTTTGCAGTGCTCCTACTTTACTTTTGTTTATCTACTACTAATATAGTATTAAAAACATCAAAACATATTTTCTCCCCCAAAAATTCACATTCACAGTGTACATTCACTGTACAATAGTCTGTATTATTATATTAATTATTGCTATCCCCTGGAGTTACTATTTATTATAGGCTAAAGCAGTAAAATGCCGGGCATGATTGAAAACCCTGCACTCTGATTGGTTAAAATTCCATGCATTATCCAATCAGTAATGCCGGAATTTTAGTAACTTGCAATGTAATTTTCAATGTGTTATTTCCAGCCAATCAGCTTTCAGAGCAGCTGAGACAGGGCAAGGGATTGGTCAGGAAGTATCAGCCACGGGTTCACTCCTCCTCCTCCAGAGCTGACAGATTTTCTGAGCAGATTCAGTTGAATTGGGGGGTGAGGAGGGTGGTCTGCAAAGAAGTAAGTGGCTGCATTTTTTATTGTGGCTACAGTGTGTGTGTGTGTGTGTGTGTGTGTGTGTGTGTGTGTGTGTGTGTGTGTGTGTGTGTGTGTGTGTGTGTGTGTGTATGTGTGTGTGTGTCAGTAGCAGTGTTTATGGGTATAGCAGCAGCAGTGTGTGTGTTTGTGTTGTGTTGTGCTGTTGTACGTGTGTGTAGCAGCAGTTTGTGTGTGTGTAGAGCGACTGTGTTGTGTGTAGAGCTGTGTGTGTGTATAGAGCTGCTGTGTGTGTGTGTGTGTGTGTGTGTGTGTGTGTGTGTATGTGTGTGTGTGTCAGTAGCAGTGTTTATGGGTATAGCAGCAGCAGTGTGTGTGTTTGTGTTGTGTTGTGCTGTTGTACGTGTGTGTAGCAGCAGTTTGTGTGTGTGTAGAGCGACTGTGTTGTGTGTAGAGCTGTGTGTGTGTGTATAGAGCTGCTGTGTGTGTGTGTGTGTGTGTGTGTGTGTGTGTGTGTGTGTGTGTGTGTGTGTGTGTGTGTGTGTGTGTGTGTGTGTGTGTGTGTGTGTAGAACTGCTGTGGTGTGTTTGTGTGTGTAGAGGTGCTGTGTTTGTATGTGTGTGTGTACAGAGGGGTGGCAGTGTGTGGATATAGGTATCTGCAGTGTAAGCGTATATAGAGGTGATTTCATGTATTTACCATTTTATTTTAATTAAAAAAATTATATAACTATACAAAAGTGTCTATTATTTATGATAAACGTCTACATTTAGCCTATAATAGTACCGTATTTCCTCAATTGTAAGACACACTTTTTCCCCTTTTTCACGTGGCTGAAATAGGACTGCGTCTTACAATCGATGTACTGAAAAAAAAACCAGCTAAGGGGCGCTGCAGAAGAAGCCGGATGGGTTTTCTGTGTGCATCAAACATGGCTGCGATCACGGCCCCCTCCTCCCCCTCGTGCAGAGAGATCAGCTGGAGATGCTGGCTGGGTCTTCTGGCCTTGCCCCCTTTCCTGTCCCCTCCGTGCAGAGAGATCACGGCCACACTCCCCTCAGTGCAGAGAGATCACACACCCCCTCCTCCTCCTCCATGAGGTGCAGAGAGTTCAGTGCCGGATACAGCAGCCGGACACAGCAGCCCCCCTCCTCCCCCCTCCTCCCCCCTCCTCCCCCCTCCTCCCCCCTCCTCCCCCCTCCTCCCCCCTCCTCCCCCCTCCTCCCCCCTCCTCCCCCCTCCTCCTCCCCCCTCCTCCTCCCCCCTCCTCCCCCCTGTCAAATATCTGTGTTTGTGTCTATGTGTGTGTTTGTCTGGGCAGTGGATATTCAGAGTTGAGTGCAAATAGCCGCACGGCTATTCGCACTCAGTAGAACTTAACTGAGTGCGAATAGCCGAGCTGTTATGAACAGGTTTCTATGGAACTTAACTGAGTGCGAATAGCCGAGCTGTTATGAGCAGGTTTCTAATAATGTGTAATAATATAAAAAATAGCTGCAATAAAATATATATAAAAAAAACACACTCAAAAATCAGACTTACCAGCAAGGGGGGGGGGGCGCGGCATGCGGGTGATGGCGGCGGTACTGCGGATGGGAGAACAATGCTGCGGGGGGGCGGCAGTACGGGGGTTCACGTGACCAGCCCTGCGCTCCGGCAAGCTAAGAAACAAAAGATTTCTTAAGACACGCTTCCGCAGGCGTGCGGAAGCGTGCGCGAGCCCCTGCTAAAGCCGCTCTCATTGCGGCTGCAGGGGCTCAGTGCCGAGCAGCAGCGTGCCTCAGCACGGGTCAGCGCCTAAGCGATGACCATGCCCGAGGCCTAAGGACTCGGGCATGGTGCCTCGGGCCGCGCTCCTGCTCTGCCTCGCCTCCAGAAGCTGGTGCTTTTTTGTGGCCTGACAGGTGAGGCAGTGAGCGCGCTTTGGGGGCGGGGCGAAGGTGTGGCGGGAGGCGGGTCTAGTCCCTCATCCCCATTGGATGTTTGCTGTCACGTGACCGCTCCTCCGCTCCCCTCAGCGCGTATATTTAAACTTGCCTGTCGCCTGCATTTACACACGCCTCCGCACGCATGCGTAAGCGGCTCCTAAAGCTGCGGTCCCAGTAACTACTACAGCGCACGCCTGTGCGATCAAGCCCCGCCCACCCAGTTCCAACCGTCCCAGTCCCTACTGTGTTGCGCACCTTTCCCCAGGCAGGAAGGGGAGTTTAATAAAGGCATAGAAACCTGTTCATAACAGCTCGGCTATTCGCACTCAGTTAAGTTCTACTGAGTGCAAATAGCCGCTCGGCTATTCGCACTCAGTAGAAAATAAAATGGAAAAAATAAACATCCCTGCCAGGAATCGAACCCTGGTCCACTATGCGAATGGCCTGCTGCATAACCACTGAGCTATAAGACTTTCTGATTTTTTCCATGTGAATAAAGGCATAGAAACCTGTTCATAACAAGCTCGGCTATTCGCACTCAGTTAAGTTCTACTGAGTGCAAATAGCCGAACTTGTTATGAACAGGTTTCTATGCCTTTATTCACATGGAAAAAAATCAGAAAGTCTTATAGCTCAGTGGTTATGCAGCAGGCCATTCGCATAGTGGACAGGGTTCGATTCCTGGCAGGGATGTTTATTTTTTCCATTTTATTTTCTACTGAGTGCGAATAGCCGTGCGGCTATTTGCACTCAACTCTGAATATCCACTGCCGTTTGTCTGTGTATCTCTGTGTGTGTGTGTGTGTGTGTGTATCTCTGTGTGTATCTGTGTGTGTGTGTGTGTCTGTCTCTGAGGGTGTCTATGTGTGTGGGTGTCTGTCTGTCTGTGTGTGTGTGTGTGTGTGTCTCTGTGTGTGTGTCTATCTGTCTGTCTCTGTGTCTGTCTCTGTGTCTGTGTGTGTGTGTCTGTGTGTGTTTCTCTGTGTGTGTGTGTGACCTTCCATTCTCTCCCTCTCCCCTTCCCTCCTATCCCTCTCCCCCCTCTCCCCTCTCCTCCCCGCTGCTCCTCTCTCCCCCCATTCCCCTCTCTCCCCCCTTCTCTCCTATCCTTCCACCCTTCTCTCTAATCTCCAGTGTCTCTGACAAAGAGATAGATTCACAGAGCTCTGCTTGGGGTCAATCCTCAGAAATCCATTAACAGGGATCTTCAAAGCTCACTAATGGGGCGTTCAGTGACATCATAAAGCTAAGACAGTCTGCTGTTAACTTTAATGGACGTTAATGAGTTAGAGCTAATGATATGCAAAAGAGATGTGGACTATCACAACGCATTGCCAAAGCAATCCATTAAAGTTAACGCAGGAAATAGTACATTTTAATTTAGGTCATGGTTATATCGAGCGTTAAGTGCTTCCTTGTCCAGGTTCCAGAGACTCTTTGATAAAGCGTCAGGGACGGTGGGAAACGCGTTAGTGTTTTTCTTCAGTTTTTGTACTGTATATATATATACAGTATTTTGTTTATGTTGGCAGTTAGCCCTATTAGTCACTTTTGGCTAGTAGGGCTAATGGCCAGTACTGTCGGGAGGGGGGGTATTAAGCTTGTTGGGGGGGCAGGGTAATGGGGGTAGGTGCCCCGGGAGGAAGGTTAGGCCACCTGGGTGGTGGGGGGGAGGGTTACGGTGATGGTTAACGCTTTAAATGTATTTACCTCTATGACATACAATTGGTAGTAGGGTATTAGTATTAACACCTTGGCTACCTTAGTAAACATGAAGGCATACATACCCTTATGACCACTATGGCTTCCAAGGGATTAATTATTTTTGGAGGGCAGGCAGATGCCAGGTATATATTACATTGCAATATATACCTGGCAACTTCCTTAGCATATGGCAGAAATGAGCCAGCGTTATCGGCAGCTAGCGACAGACTGTTTTATCTTGACATTAGCTGGTTTAGCCATATGCAAACGAGGGCTTTAACGGATGTTGTTTTACATATATTTAACTTTGTGGCTAGTCGTTAAACTCAGGGAAGCTAATATTCGTTACCTATTTAGGTAACGTCCCATTAGTTGCCCTGATTTAACAGAGCTTTGTGATCTACCCCAAAAGAAGTGAGTCATAAGGAGTTGTCAAAGATAGTGAGATTTCCACTTGGACCTCCTGCTACCTGCCCTTCTCCTTTCTCCCTTTTAATTCCCTTACGTAGCAGACGTCTGAAATGTTTAAAAAGTATACAAATGCATAGATATACAGTACTGTAGCAGTGGGCAGCAAGGCAAAAACATGTCACACTTGCTATGAGATTGTCCATAAAAATCTCTATTCTTTAATAAGATGGCAGTGGCAGACTCCAAGCTATATGGAGTACATTTTATTTTCAGAGGAATAATAACCATCTCCAAAACATGGGTTGCTGCTTTAAAATAGGTTTGCATACAACTTTCATGTGGTAATAATTGTCTGACAGCTTGAACCACAGCCACATGAAAATCTGGATGTTGTATATCTAAAAGACTGCAGCCTGCAATTATTGTGGAAGAGATTAACTCTGCACACTTCCTGAAATTAAAGAGAGAAAAAAAAAATAGGTTACTGCCAAAATCGTTCACAGAGGTAGTACCTTTTTCATGGTAATTTACGGCTATACTGTATGTAACCCTGGTCCCCAGCAGCTCCTGGAGACCCCCCTCCCCTGGTGCAGCTCGATCGCGGGTACTGAACAACCCGACGGCTGCTTCCAAGGGTGGGGGCTGGAGCAGGGAGCAGCGCGGCTTCTCCTGCCTGCGGCCGGTTGCCGGGGACGCGATCGGGCCGTTGCTAAGGCCGCGATCGCGTCTCTAAGGTCCCGGCGGCCGGTGAGGCAGGGCGCCGCCATTGAAGACAGCGTTGCGCATGCGCAGGGACGCGTAGGCGCAGGGAAAGCCCCAGAGCTAGGGATAGCTCGCGCGAGCATAGGGACAGCTCGGGGAGAAGAGAGAAAGCCCGGGAGAGCTTGCGCACGCGCAGTGCAGGGTAGGAAAAGCCCGCGAACCCCTAGCCTACCAGGGAAGGCTCTGAGCTGGGACTACATATCCCAAGAGCCTTTGCACGCCCCATGTGATACCAGGGAGCCAATAGGGCTTAGGAAGGCCTGGAGGAAAAAGATACATTGTTTGGGCTGCAGCACGTTTGTCAGTTGGAGCAGAGGAGCTGAAGGGGAAGGAAGGATGCGGGGAGTGAGTGCAGCTCCTGCATCCTGATAGGTACCCTCACCCTCCAGGTAGGCCCCAACTCCCCACCAGGTTAGTGGGTAACTGATAAGGGACGGCCCTAGATAGGGAGTTCACCCTTAGTATGTGTAAGGTGCAGGTTTGGCAGTGCCACAGCGGAGAGGGCTGTGGGCACTGGCAAATAGGCACAGTGTGCTAGTAGTGGATTGCTACGGGATCCAGGTGGCTGTGTGTATTGCAGCTGTCTGTGTGTGTGTCGCTGCATGTGCTGGGCGCAGTGCGTGCAGTGTGTGTGAAGTGTGTGTGGATCCCTGCAGGCTGACAGTGTGAGCTGTGTGTCGGCTGCAGGTGCGTTAGGCTGTTAGGAGTATCTAGTAGTAGTAGTAGATACAGTTAGGGACTGGGTAGCTAGGGGAGTGGGGCAGGGTATTACTCCGCAGGCCCTAGGAGATTTCCCCTAAGCCACCCAGGTTGCGGTTCATCAGAGACAGGCCCTAGGTTAGGGTTCCTGTCACGCTAGGATTAGTTAAGGATAGACAGGGATAGCGGCGTGGCTGTTCCTGTGGTTCGGTTGCTGTACCAAGAGACTGTTGTGTTCCCGTGAAGCGGTGGGACCCTCGTTGGGGTCCACGGCAGAAGTACCTGGATAGGATCAGACGGACGTCTGACCCTTTTAGAAGACAGTTGCAGTCCCGAGCATCGGAGTGCTCGGAAGGTACCTCTGTATTATATGTGCACCAACAGGCCTATTAGTTCCTAGTGACTGCGCAGTCACCCACGACCTCCGTAGGAGTACGGGACATTGGGTGTGGGGGATTACAGGACACTGGGTGGGAACACCAGACATTGGGCCTAAGGTGATGATGTTATATAATGTGTGTTATGTGTGTTAGTAAAGTCGTATAGTTAATATACATGCTGTCGTGTAAGTGATTATTATTGTGATTGTCCTGCGAGGAACAACTCCCCCTCTGGTGGGAGCCATCGCAGGTGGAGGCGCTGTACCGAGAAGATGTTGTAAGTGATCACCCCTAGTGTAATTACCCCAGGTTCCCCGTGGCGGAAGCTCAGCCCTCCTGTGAGCCAACAGGTAATGCACCACACCTATGAGTAACCTTGTATGTTCCCCGCACTCACACTGTATATGCGATTGGGTGGGGTGGAATACCCGTTACATGTATTTAGTATAAATTGGGTCCTGTAATTGGCATATTCTCATAACACTAAGGATGTACAGTATTGGTTTGTGGGTTTGAAATCTGAACTTCGCAAACTTAAACATGTTCATTCTCAGATTCATTTTTATTTTATTTTTTAAATAAATGTTAAAGTTCCCGAATGAAAAAAACACAGAAAATTGTGGCAAATTTGTTTAAATCCCAGAACACGAAAAATATTAAGAACCAAAACACCAGTGAAAGGGCTGACCAAAAGAGTGCGCAAAGAGTGCTTGCTGACCGCGCATGCGCGATCTGGACTTACCGGCAGCTCGGGCGCATGCGCAATTGGCACTAGTCGACTGTGCATGAGCGATCGGCGTTTGCTGGCAAATGCCAATCGTGGATGCGCAGTCGGCAAGTGCCAGTCTTCCCTAAAATTGAGATTCAGCTTCAGGGTGTGTTACATAAAGGCCTTTGGTATAGATTCACTAAACTTTCTTAAATCTGCAAAAATATTCTGCGTTATTAACAATCATAACTCAGGTTATTTCTTCCTATTTAACCCCAAATTCATAATGCTCTGTTAAGTCCTTTAACATGGTGATAACTTAACTTTATATCACGTTAACACTGAAGATGTATTTTCAAAGGAAAATAACATTATGTACTGTAAAGGCATATGGTTTCCATTAAAGAGCATACAGTAGCATTGACTATAATGGACGTCGGTGATAATGACATGCAAATTATATGCAAGTGAGGAGTTATCATGACATTGAATATCCACTAAAGTATGTTGCAATTAAAACGGGGACTTAACGTTATGTTATTTAAGTAATACCTAAACTTGGCGTTACTCAAATCCAGATAATGAAATAGGGCTTTTGCATTGTCTGGATGGCTGTAACACCATAGTTAGGCATAATTTAATTAACATAGCGTTATTTCCTGGTGTTATTTTCCTCTCCTCTTCAGCAAAAAGTCTTATTTTGAGTTCTGGATAGAAGCAATGCCAATATTGGCATAACGTAATGTTATTGGGAAATATACAAACGCCTATGCAAATGAGATGCAGTTTGGACTTTGTTTTTGCATATAATTAATGTAACCCCTCTTTATTTCCCTAGACTGATTTAGACATATACAAGACCAGAATATGAAACTCCCACCCTTGTGGTGGCTGAAAGAGATCATTCTCACAATAGCTATGTATGCAGCTGCTAATTGAAGCCAAGTAGTGCAACGTGAACAAGGTGATCAAAAATTATATAAAGGTGTAGTGGGTGACAGAGACTGAAGCCCACATATACAGTAGGTTACATCTAAGTAAGAGCGCAATTCACAATTTACTGCAGCTCCCCCTCTATACCAACAAAACACACACAGCAGAAACACACCAACAAGACTCTGCTGCCCCTCTACACCCACAAAACACACACCAACAGAAGACACACACACTAATAAAACACTCTGCTGGCCCCTTTACACCCACAAAGCACACAACAGACACACACACACACACCTTTCCCCTCACTCTCCTGTGTGGAGTTCTCTGCAGGCAGGGAGGAGAAGGAGTCAGTGCCTTGCTGGTGCCTTTTGTCCAATCAGCAACCCTGTCTAAGAGCAAATTTCACTCTTTGTGAATGAAAGCTGATTGGCTAAAAAACTTGGCAGGGTGCCAAAAATTCCGGGCCATTACTGATTGGATAATGCCCTGAATTTTAACCAATCAGAGAGCAGGGATTTCAATAATGCCCGGAATGTACCAGCGTTAGTCTATAATAGAGAGTACTGGTCATTTAACAGACAGTTAGTTTTTCCATGTTACAGAAATACCAGACTTTATTTCTTAATTTGGGAAGTGTGGGGAGATCTTTCTGTTTCCAAAGTGCTGCCATCTCAGTTCTCGTGGCGATAACTAAATTTGTAATAAGTTGTTTTCGTCTCCGGATAAGTCTGGAAGAGGACTTTTCAGCAAAAATAGCAAAGGATCTAATGGGATTGTAATTTTTAGAATTCCTTGAAGCCAGGCCCTGGTCCTCACCCATAGAACCTTAACCTTTGACAGGACCACCACATACTGTATGTAAGAATGAAGCAGTTTCTCTGCAACCCTTTGGACAACTAGGGGTAACCCAGGACAAACCTAGAAATTCTCTGGGGCCTCTTCTTGTTCCAAATAAATTTGATAAATGAGATGGAGGTCTTTCAGGTCTTTAAGTCTGAGGGGGATCAGGAGAGTCTGGAAGAGATATAGTAGCCTAGGGAGCAAGTAAATTTTTATTGATTGGATTCTCACAATCCACGGTATCCCAGAGGCATTCCACCTCTTGAGATAATCTTTCAGTATTTTTATAATGTTGGGATAATTTGCTGAATATAAATTTTGATATTCACTTGTGATAGACACCCCAGGTATCTGATAGATTGCGGTTTCCATTTTAAATCAAAGTTAATTGAGAGTAGTTTCACCGTATAATTTTTAAGATTTATATTTAGAGCTTCAGATTTAGAATTGTTGATCTTGAAGTCTGAAATACTATAGAAAACCGATAATACCTCAAATAAATTTGGTAGTGAGGTCAATAGTTTTGAAATGGAAAGTATACTATCATCCGCAAATAAGGCTAGTTTGTGGGATTGGTCACCTATTTGATTGCCAAAGACATCAGGATTATTTGTAATTTTTGCTGCCAATGGCTCTATGCACAGAGACAAAAATAATGGGGAGAGTGGGCATCATTGTTAATATCAAACTTTTCAGATGGAATACCATGACATATTAATTTCGCTGTTGGTCCATTGTACAAAGAAAGGACCGCTCTTAGAAAGCCCCCTTCAAACCCAAAAGCTCTCAGGGTGGAGACCATATAAAGCCAATCCAACTTGTCGAAAGCCTTCCTCGGCATCGAGACCCAGCAACATTGAGGGGATATTATTTTTCTTTGCTAAGGCCACTAGATCGATCACTTTTCTGGTGTTATCTGCAGCTTGTCTACCTTGGATAAATCCAACCTGGTTGGGATTAATCAGGGATGGAAGGATGGGATTCAGTCTGTTATCCAATATCTTTGAAAAAAAATCATCATGTCCACATTTATTAGGGAGATGGGTCTGTAACTAGTACAGCCAAGTGGGCCCTTTCCTTTTTTGTGAATTTAGAGATATAGAGGTTTCTAGCATATTCTGGGGAAAGAGCCTCCTCCTAACACATCGTTATACATCTGCTGCAAATAAGGGCCCAGTATACCCGCACTTTTTTTATAGTAAAAATTGGTAAACCCATCTGGTCCAGGAGCCTTAGATTTTTACATTTTTGATTACCTGTAGCACTTTCTCCAAGGAAATCCTTTGATTCAAAGCTACCCTATCTTGTGAGTTGATTTTTGGCAAATGTGCCTTGTTCAGTAAGGTTGTTAGGTTCTTTTTTTTACTTGTATGGTGGTAGAGACCGTCTTCCCTGCATAGAGATTGGCATAGTAATCATAGAATTCTTTTGTTATTAATGAGGGATTACATTTCAGAATTCCCTACTTTTGTCTAATAGAGTGGATATTTGTCACGGGAGACCAGGTTATTTGCACCTATTTAACCAGGATCATTCATTGAGCAAAACAAGGTAGAGAAATAAATTGTAATTTATGCGGCATAAATTCGCTTAAACACAAAATACAGGGAACTCTGTGGGAGAGTTTTACCCTGATCGGAACTTAGCCCGGAATCTCCTGGAACCCAAATCGGCATAAAATTCCATACGCCACCGCTATGCTCTTATCACAGAATTTGGTCCCTCCTGACCGCAAGTCATCCCAAATCTCCTGGAACTCAAATCGGCATAAAATCCCAGCCATGACCGCTACATTAGTTTTTGAGAACTTGGGTGCAAAATGCTGGACTTAGTCTCTGGTGGGCAGGCTTTTCAGGCTTAAAATCGAAGCTGGTTACATTGCTATTACAAAAAAAGCATCTTTGAAAAGCCTGCCCGCACATTTTCAGCTCTAGCTCAAGGGGAACACACAATCTGATTGACTCCCAGCTTCATTCACAATATAGAAGCAGACAGGACAGCCAATCAGCAAGTGGGAACTTTCTCAAGCAGAAAAAACAGATAAGGTAGCTCTAATTCCTGAAGTTAATAATATATAGTATAGGTGATCAGCTGGCTGCCTGCGATATAACACTGACCCCAGGTCAGGTGATAGATAGTAGAAACAAATTATATCTATGGCGCTCGGCTTATATAGAATAAATATACATTTGTAAATTATATATACAACCAGAAATGATGATGCTGGCAGATCCAATATGATACTCCACGTATGGATGATCAAACATGAAACGAAAAATAAAGATACATAGTATAATACTGTAAAACACTTTTAGAGAAAACAGAGAAAACAGATGCTGAGAACAACAGGTGACTCTAATGATTATAAAAAACACATTTAATATAACACAATGAATCATACAATTAATAAACACAATTAAAATAAAAAATGAATGAATATGGGTTCCACTAGTACAATCCTGCTGTGGCAAGAGTACCCGCTTACCAGAATATGGTAGGATGTAGGCAGTGGATAATCAGAGAGTATCCCCTCTCATCTGTGGCTACTCCATGCGCTCCTCATCGACATCGGCGCCGTGTTGTTATAAGCCACGGCTAGGGTATGGGACGGCAGCCCTGCTCACGCTGGGACAGACCTCTGCAGCTCTCGGTATTCCACAACTCAATACACGTGTACCTGGGAAATCCTACTGTCGATCGTCTGTAGCAGATTCACCAAATCCCTAGCCCACGGTGCTTTGAAGATGGTAGCGCAGATTCGTCCGCAATCACTTGGCGGGAAACTCGGCAGGTAGTGAAGCAGTATGTACGTGGGACCATCCTACGCGTTTCAGAAGACCAGGCTTCCTTCCTCCCCTTCCACCCCTGAGGAAGGAAGCCTAGTAACCTCTTGCATTTGGGTTTTTCCCCACATGAGGTTCTTCATGGAGTATCAATTTCTGAGGATCCTGTTCTAAGGAGCTACTATTGACATGTGATAACAGTGTTATTTTAATCCATTCTTATCCACTGGGTTATTCACTCCATTGCTTTAATTCATTTATCAGCTTGCACCGTTGACACCTATTGTTGAGTGAAGACACATTCACCGGCTGCTGTTTCCCTGCGTTGCCCCTCTGAGCTGGCGTTACTTGGCCCAGTGACATTAAAAAGTCTGGACCATCAGCCAGGTCTCTCGTGGCTATAGTGTTGCCCTCCCCTCAACACCAACCTGAATGGGAAGACCCAACGGCATCCCTTCGTTTAGTGGTGATTGGAAGAAAGCTCCTTCGTCTAGCGAGTCTCAATGGTGACAGATCTTGGAAAACCATCAGGGGGATATTTTCTAAGGACAGATCTGTTGGCCCTCTCGTTGTGCGGACGAACGCCTCCTTAACTTTGAAATAGTGGAAGTGAAGGATAATGTCTCCCGGAGATTCCGCAGTTGATGGGTACAGGAGCATGGCCATATGGCAGTGGTCTGGCTGTAACCCCTCCTTATTCTGGTGTAGTAAGATGTAATTCAGCCACTTAGACACAAACTCCTCTGAGTCCGTGATTGACTCCGGGATGCCTCTGATTCTAATATTATTTCTTCTTTCCCGGTTCTCGGAGTCCTCCTGCTTTTCAGAGATCTCCTGGACCTGTATTTGGAGTGTTTCCAATTTTTTCTGCTGTGTTTTGTGCCTTAATGGAATCATCTAATTTACGCTCCACTGCATAAATTCACTGGCCTAGGGCAGCTATATCATGTTTGAATTCTAGGAGAGCACTTTGTATTTCTGTTTGTAATAGAACCTTCAGATCCCCGTAGAGATCCCTCAGGTCCTGTTACCTGTGTGTAAAATGTGTCTACACATTCCCTTTGGACTGGTAGGGAGAGAGAAATGTTTCAACAGGCCAGTCTTTAAATATGGTATGATGTGTTGAGCGTTGGGTTTAGAGCTTGCAGGGATTGTGTGTATTTGTAAAATTTTTGGAGGTTACTGACCCCCTCCTCCATGGGTTTAATCTCACTCCTCCCCATGTTTTAAGTAGCAAGTTTTTTTCTGTGGAAGACTAGTCTATTGAGACATATCTCCCTCCACTGCAGAGATAAATGAGAATTTTCACAGGTAGTGTTAGGATCTGCAGAGTGGTCATGCCGTGACGTGGCTCCAGGCTTATAATGCTTTGGCCAAAGAGTTTAAATGACCCTTACTCATGTAAAGACATAAAGTTAAGCATTTAACTATATAATTTTTGTCATATTGTATGTAGCATTGATTATTTTTGTCTTTTGTTGTATATATCTCACACATATAAATTAGAACAATAATTCAAGCAATGCGTGTATCGTTGCGCTACTGCCCTCGGTCTCTCTCTTCGTCCCAGTGGCCCCGTACTTGTCCAGGGGCATGTGTAGGTGCCGGCACAACGTTGGAGCTTGTTTAGAATACTGATGGGTGTACGGTTGCAGGGCTGTTTCTGCACAAAGACTTGGAGTAACCCATGAGCGCTGACAATAATACTGACAGGTTATAAGTGTTATCCTCTCGTGGGTTATTCATGGATCTCAGAACCAGGGCCGCCAACAGAAATCGTTCGGCCCAGGACAAATATAAGAATATTTCCCCCGCCCCCCCCACCCCGATGCTTGGAGGGTGGGGGCTCGAGGGAAGGGGGTGTAAGGAGAATGGACAGAGGTATAAGGTGTTAATGGACCTGGGGGGGGGGGGAGTAAAAGTAACCTGGGGGGGTTTTACGGAGTTAATGGGCCTACTGGGATATAAGGCGTTAATTGGCCTGGGGGGGGGTATAAGGAGTTAAGGGGCCTGGGACAGTATAAGGAGTGGGGATGCATGAGGGGCATGAGGGGAAGATATAAGGAGTTAATTGGTCTGGGGGGTATTAGGAGTTAATTGGCCTGGTGGGAGTTTAAGGGGATAATGGGCCTGGGGGGAGTATAAAGGATTAATGGGCCTGGGGGGAGTATAAGGAGCCTGGGCATTATAACGGGGTAATAGACCTGGGGGGATTTAAGGGGGTAATGGGCATGGAGGTATACAAGAGGGTAATGAGCCTGGGTGGAAAGAGGCATGTGGCGTACCTGGGGCCTTCAGATGGGCCTGCTGGAGACCCATGACAATGCGATTCTGCTGGATAATGATGGCCAGTGAACATGATGGCCCTGCAGACCCAGCGGAGGCCTGCAGATGGAGGGCTAAGGAATCCCCCCTTCCAGGTGAATGTCAGCCCATGCCATGGTCCCGCAGAATGAGGGCAGGGTAGAGATGCAGGCACTAAACTGTAGGATTGCCACCAGGGGAGCCAGGTCCCTTGACTGACCAGGCCTGAGACAGCAGTTCTGACTGTCCACCCCCCCCCCTGTCGGCAGCCCTGCCCGAAACACTGTGAGCTGCAAGTTGTCCAGGGGGCCTTTGCGATTCTCTCTGTGGCCACTCTGACCCTAGCGATCTGCTATGACTCTGCTCCCATTCTGATCTTCCTCTCCTCAGCTCCTTGGTACAGGGACCGTTATCGTCCCAGTCTCTGTAGCTCTGCCTGCCTTGTGCTCTGCTTGGGACACCTGGGTCTCTCTTTTCTTTGCTCCTCCCTCTTAATTTCCAATCACATGAACCCTTCTTTACAGTAGATTCACAGTCATTGGCTGGAGAGCCTGTCAATATTAACTAGTATCCTTTCAAGGGGGTTACATTAGCTTTGACGATACCATGGAAACTCAGGGAACTTAACAGCTTTTCCTGTTTTAGGAGACATTACGTTATGCACCCTATTTGATGGAGCTTTGTGCATCTAGCCATAAAAATGATATACTGTATGTCTAATAGTCGTGCGTTTATGAACTTATTTGCATATGGATGTTTGTTGGTAATGCAGGAGAACCACAATAGTCACCATTGCAGTTTCCTAATTTTCTTCCAAATGCAAATACAATTCATGTCTACCATTGTGTAATACAAATCATTACATTATCATTTGGCAGTATAGTCTTGTAACCCATTTGATACCTGATGAGCTTCCATTATATAGCAAAAATAGGCCTGCAGTCAATAAATTGGCTAAAAGAATACACAAACACCCTATTGTACCAGTATACAACCACCCCCTTTGAATACTGAAGAGCTGGTAAGGCATTGCTTGCCAATGCCTTACTAAGCCCTATGACAAACAAAGGGCCAACCTAGGCCCCCCTCCATGGTGTCTAACCACCCCCTCCAGGACACCTAACACTGTCACCCACCTCCAATACCCCTACTCCACTCTCTCCACCGTACCCAAACACACATATATATGAATGGCTTACAGGCAATTTAGATAAAGCTAGCCAACAGAGTTAGAGGTCATTGAAACAATAAAACATAACATAAAAACAATACCAAATTATATATTGCAATATACATAATTTGGTCATAGACCCCTTGAGGTCCAGTGAGGCGACTTAGACCCTCTCAAGAAGAACTTGGATAGCCTCACTGCATTCAAGGGGTAATGATAAAAGATTACTTACCCCATCCATGTTGTGGTCATCCATGCCCTTCTAGGTCAAATCCACTGAACAACCTAAAAAATAAGTTAATACCAAATAAAAAACATGTTCACTTATCTAGGGCCAATGTCTTAATGTAATCCAACGCCATTCTGTCACAGGATGGACAATTTCATAAGTGATTGAAGTCAATGTATCCACAGTTGCTTGATTTCTTTCTTCTTTTCTTCTTAGTGGGAACCATCCTTATACGTCCTCGCCACACTGACAATTGAGGTGGCATGGGAGGCGTTGGCCCTTTTATGGAGTCTGTCATCATCACATGCCATCTGTTTTGGCGTCACGTAGTGAAACAGCAAATCATACCGCTTGTGTTCCCATGTTTGCCACCCTAAGTAATGACGTCAGATGTCTAAATACCTGGATGTTTTATCCTTCTGTGATGTTTAATAAATGTTCACCTATATCCATCAGATACCACTATAGCCTTCAATAACACTTTCCTTTAAAAAATAAAACATAATCTTGGCTGTCAATGAATAAATTGGTGAAAAACATAAAAGGAGCGGCTCAGTGAGTAAAGGCACTGACTGTAAACAATGACAGTAGTTTGAATCACAGGAACCTGGGCAGAGACGGTGTCTGTAGAAATCCTATGTGCTGCATTCAATGCACTGTACTGTAATTGTGAAGCTCTTAGAGGCCCATTGGGAGAAAAGGGCTATGTGAAATAAAGTTATTATTATTTTTATTATTATACACACCAGAGCATATGCATACGTAATAATTACAGCCACAATAATGATGGTAATTTATGCTAGCAGGGCCGCCAACAGTGGTAGTTATGGCACTGGTAGTGATTTAGCTTTTTTGGAAAATATATTTGTTTTTCTTTGACATTGTAAATGAGTCCTGTGCTGCATTTTTCCTAATCAGACCAACCCTTCTGATTTTAGGCAGTTCCAAACATTATTCTTCACACAACCTACAGGGCTTAATAATAATTTACTGTACTGCCAAAAATGGAATCACTAAATGTTGTCACGAGAAAGCAGACAGTTTAATTTCATTAAGCTTAGTTGCTACAGAGAAAAAGGTTGTATACATGCAGAACTCTGCAAGTTTAAACAAGGCGAGGGCAAAGACTCTACTTTCTCAATTAGATGTAATATTCTTATTTCAAGCTGTAAGCTTTAACAAGTCCTAATACGCTTTACCAAGTGCTGAACATAGTTTCAGCTGCACGATAAAACCTTATTTGTTGCTGCATGAGGTGAAGATTAATTTCTTAAGTGTATGTTGATTGGTGCACAAAGGAAACTCCTCTTGGTACTGGACAGCATTCCCTTAAATTTACATGAGAAAAGACGTGGGGAACTAGCTGGCTTCACATCTACATAACACAAGGAATAAGGTTAGAGACAGAGACTGTACATTCTACAGTAAACTCTTCAGAATCCTTAAACTGGCTGATCTTCTCTAAGCCATACTAAGCATGAAGGAACCAACTACCAGATGCAGATGTTAGAAATAGCAATTAAGAACTGCAAGCAGAGAGGAACTTTGCCACGCTGAAAAGCAGCATCGTCAGTTAGTGAACAGTGAGAAGATGGTCAGTAAAATACTGTTTTGCTGTTGCATTCTGATCGGATGTGGGAATGTAAAGGGTCAGTGGTGGCGGTGGTGGGGAGATACAGAAACCACCATCTCACCAACAGTGATGTCCCCAAATCTAACATTAGGAGACCTTGCTAGTACGGTTTTGCTCAGTGAGGCAAGGAGCACAGAGGCAGCTTCCACTGCTGGAACAAGTGTCCTAGCAACTCCTTCTGTTGCTGCAGAACTTACAGCAGCTTCTCACCAACAAACAGAAATACCAGCATCTCTTCCTCAGAGAAAAATGCCAGGATCTCTGGACCAGCAGAAGAAAAAGAAATATCCATATAAAAAAACAGGTAACATAGTAGTGAGCAAAATAAGTAATAATTATATTTTATATAGGGCAGTAGAATTGTATGTCTTTCATTGTAATTTTATTTAAAAAGGGTTTTTTATTTTAGTGTTCATAACAGATATATTTGTTTGTTTTTGAAGACACAACATGTATCTATTACTATAGTATCAGGTAGCGATACTTTAGTATTAAGAGCGGATGAAATGTGTGTTGTCTTGGCCAGTTTAACATTCTGCCTTGAGACAAAGCATTAGGAAAGCTTTGATTGCTCAAGATACCTTAACCATTAGAAAAGCGGTTTCGGTGTCAGCTACTCTGCCACTACTTGATAATTGGCACACTAGATGGCCTGACAGCAGTGCATGCTAACCTAAGCAACATGACACCTACTGGCAAAAAGTCATCCTTGGAGGCCCTTGACTAAACTATAAGTGAGTATCCAGATGTACTGGAGAGACTTTCCCCAATGCTGGGTATACCTGTGGAAACTTGACAGCAACTTCTAGCAGCGGGTGATTAACTCTGTGGGGTTCTGGTCCAAAAGCACAGAACCTCCAGAGCACAGTCATGGCTTTTACTTCCCTGGAGCTGCTGCATTTAGTTTTTTTCTGCCATGGCTTCAGAGAAAGTAAGTCTGACTACACCTGTATTTTGGCAATCCGTATATTTTGTTGCTGTTAGACTATCCTTCTAGAGTTATCCTCCTACTCTGCCTACTTTTCAAACAAGGAAATTAGGTTGGTGGAATTGATGCCTTAAGCCTGCTACTGGAAAGGAAGCATTTAGCACAAAGGGGCATGATTGCTGGTCTGAATGAACTGTAGCTAGGGCAAAAAGGGTTATATTTTTATGGGAAATAAATTATTGGTCAGATATGGCTGAAGAACTGGAAAGCATGGAGTAAAATGTGAAAAAGGTTGTTGGAGAGGAGTGAAACAGAAAGGGGAAATGAGATGTGATGAAGTTAAATATTTTAGTGGTCCTGGATCTGAGCATGTTGGTACACCCACCCTTGACTTAATGGATTAAAGGCTAAGTAGGTAGTGCTAGTTAATAAACACACAATCCCAGCAAGCTCAGAACCACAAAACCCACCACATTACTGTATATATATTTTCTGGGTATGCACCTTAACCCTGGCTGTGCTCAAAGCTGTGACCATGCAGCAAGCTTAAGCCTATAGGGAACCATGTTAAAAATGGTTTTTGAGGCAAAAAGTGACACTGTGTGCTCATTTGCATGTCATTTCCCAGAATCCCTTGCTGCAGTGGAAGTGCTGTATGCTGGGTGATAATGGGGAAAGGCGGGGTTGCAGACCTGCCTAAGACATGCAGATGAGCATACAGTTGTATTTGCATATATATATATATATATATATATATATATTTATATACAGTGGTCGACAAATCAGCAAAAAATCTACTCGCCGAACAAAAAAATCTACTCGCCACCTAGTACCACACGTGTGCTGCTTGGGCCAATAGGAGCTCGCCACGATGTTAAATTCACTCGCCCGGGGCGTGCAAATGTATAGGTTTGTCGAACACTGTTTATATATATATATATGTGTGTGTGTTAGCTGAGCTTTAATAATCAAAAATGAATAGACGGTACCGTTCTGTGGCTAACGGAATGCTTTTATTTGTGCGAGCTTAGTATTAGGGTGTTAGGTTTCAGTCACAGATAACATTCCTACAGTATATGCACTGTTTGTAAGTTTAACCTTTCCTGCTTTATCCATTGTAACACCACCGGAAGAAGAGATCAGTGCATCTCGAAAGCTCGCACAAATAAAAGCATATTTACCACAGAACGGTATCGTCTATTCATTTTTTATTTTGTGTGTGTGTGTGTGTGTGTGTGTGTGTGTGTGTGTGTGTGTGTGTGTGTGTGTGTGTGTGTGTGTGTGTGTGTGTGTGTGTGTGTGTGTGTGTGTGTCAAAAGGAGTGCTCCTGAGCGTGGCCAAATGTATAGAACAAAAGACGGAAAAGCCCAATGCTACATCCAATACGATAAAAATACATAGTGAAATACTTATATATTCTCTTGAATAAGGGTCATTTAGTTCATGTGGCTTGCAGGCTTATAACACTTTGGCCAAAGGGTTTAACTAAATGACCCTTATTCAAGAGAATATATAAGTATTTCACTGTGTAGTTTTGTCACATTATATGTAGCATCAGGTAGTGGTAGTGTAAAGCTTTTATGGAATGGGAAACCTATTGCAAGCAAGCAACCTAATTTGTGTGCAAATCCTTTTTATTTATTTTTGTCCCAGAAGCAGAAGGACCTTGCACGAGACATGCACTAAAAATCAATAGTACTCAAGGGTGAAGTCAGGGTGTAGTGTCCTTGCATGGAATGTTGTTTATGGAGTTTGGATTGGTCCACCAAGAGCAGGTACCACTGGTGACTGGTGTACACGTTGTTGGAACTTGTACATTGTGCTTGCAAGGTCCACTTAATGTATGTATAAGATTCTCAATAAAAATGCTGTGGCAATTTTCACCCACAACGGTGTCTTGGTTTGTGTGTGCAGAAGTGACAGATTGGAAGGCATGTGGGGTGGTATGGCCACAACTGAGGATTCCACCAGTCCAGGAGCCATTAGCTCAAGGGTCGAAATGGCTGCAAGATTAAATGACCTGCAGCAAGTCCAAAAAGAATGACAGCATGTTTTAAGAGGAGATAAATTATACGTCAGAGAAATGGAACGTATGGGTTTAAATGAGGAGACGGCTGGTTGAGAAGGGTGGAACACAAAGACAAAATGAGATATGAGAAAGGTGAAATATGTGTTTATGTATTCCTGGATCTGAACAGGTGGGAAACCCTCCCGTCTGCCCTTAAAGTAATAGATTAACGGTTAGTAGACAGTGGTAAAATTGTTATTGGTACTGTAGCGGAAAGCTTCTATGAAATGGTGAATCTATTGCAAGCATGCTATTTCATCTATACAATATGTATTTTTGGATTAATAGCAATGTTTCAATGTGTGCACAACAAAAAGAATAAAAAAAGAAAGCGCTGCGTATTTGGCAAATGCTTTTGTTGCTGTTTTTGTCCCAGCATCAGAAGGAGCATGCCAGAGGAATATCCTGCAGATCAGGGAGAGAAAGGATACTCTTCCCCCACTTCCATTTGGGGGATTGGGAAAGGCTCTGCTAAGCTACTAATACTGCATCTGACTTTGCCAAAGATAAAAAGCAAAGAAACATATCATGTAACTCAGGAAAGCAAGACTTTAAAAATGGACGACCGAATTCTGAAGCAAGGTTTGAACATCCTACAAACAACAAACTAACTTCAGGGTCACATTGTGATACCGAACCAGGCCAGTCCCTTTTCAGATCTGTTTCTATTATATTGAGGTGGCTCAAAGAGTAGCAAACGGCAACATGAAGGGCACTATTTATGAAATGGTGCATGCCAGAGTCGTTACTTTGTCGCAACCCACGCTAAAATATAACTGCGACGGGCACTGTCTATGCTAATGTACCATGTTCTGCCACATCTGCGCTGACATGAGGCAGGAGAGAGGGCAGGGACACACTTGCATAGCGACGCAGGTCTATGTATGAAGGAATGTGAGGCTTGATGCTTTTCTGCATTGGTTTTCTCTGTCACATCACAGGGGGCATACGCCTCTTTTTTTTAGCACAGAATAGTAATGCAGCATGTGCCAAATTCTAAAACAGTAGAAATACACCTAAATATATTGTGTTTCAGACACACCAACAAAAAAAGCACCTTTTTGTATGCCGCTGCATTAGCACACCTGGTTTCACCAGGAATTTTGACAGTTTTCATTTCCTATATGGGCCTCTCTCTTTTGCCAACCCTTCCTGGGAAAGATGAGCTAATACCTTTTGTGAAGAATGACGTACGGGGCCATATTTACTAAACAATACTAAATTGAAAGACATCTTACAGCACTTTCAGAGGAGTGGGTTGTAAGAGCTCTTACCGCAGCACTGTAAGGTGTCATAATTTAACCCATCATCTGTGGTGCTATCTAACTTTCCCCAGTGTTACTGTATCTACTGTAGTTCTGTGCTTTTAACTTTCTTCCTCAATATGAATAATCGATGTTTAGAAGAGATATATGTAAACCTGTTTTCTTTCACTCTTTTAGGTTTATCCTGGAGACTAGCCCTGATTTTATTGCAGGAATTTTTTGCTGGCACAAAACTTTGGGAAATAATATTCAAGGAAACTGTGTGTCATTATCATCTGCTTATGCACTTTACATTTCTAACAAACAGCCCCACAATGGTGGCAGCAGCAGGTGATAAAGGGCATGTACCAGCGATTTCTAACTAATGTCTGGCATAAACTGCTCTAAGATACTGTACAAGACACTTTACCTCCTGTACCTACAGTAACACACCCAACACTGAAAAGTGACTGTATTCAGCATATATATGCATACAAAGTATGCAATTTTCTCCAGAACAAGGAGCAGATGTTTAATCTGCCTCAATTTGTGGCATGCAGTATAGAGGTTGTAACTATCTTCTGTTCCATTGTCACACCTAGTCACATGACCGCAGTGGTCGTTGTACCAAAGGATTAAAGCTGCAGGGTCCCATTCAGAAGCATGGACCCCCTCCAGCTCCATCGCAGCAGACACTGTCCCCAGTGCTGGCTAGGGTTGTCAGGTGTCCAGTATTGAACCGGACTGTCCTGTATTAGGATGAGGGGGCATGTGAGAGTATGAGAGTAGGGGGGTGAGAGAGTAGGAAGGGATGGTGTGTGAGAAGATGAGGGTGTGTGAGGGAATGAAATTCAGGGGAGGTCGTTGACCCCTCCCTAGAATTTTTGGATGAAATAGAATATAAAATGGTGCAAATTGGTGCATTGTTGGAGTGAAATTTTGAAACAATTGAGTAACGGTCAGATCATTTATAAATAACATACCTCCACACTGACTTTCCTTGTTCGAGTCGCCATTGTTTTTTTTTGGAGAAGCCACTTGGCAACCCTAGGCATCACAGACTTTTTATTGTTCATCCGTGGTGCTGGGGACTGTACTTCTTGCTTCATCGGTTGGTATCAAGCTAGATAATTTTGTTACTTACAATTGGCGCAGATCTCTTAGGTGCAGGATTTATATGAAGAGAGGAAAGCTGCAACAGTTGAAGGCCCAACTTTTGATTAGTCGCCTAATAATCTTACTTTGACCATCTCCTCCCCTAACTCCTCTTGTAACCACTCCCTAAAATGCAGTTTGGAGCAAACAATGAAGCAAAATACCTTGATTCCTTTACGCAGATCATACAGAGTTCTAATTATGCAGTTTGCACCTGTTTTGGAGACTCCAGTTTGTGACACTGGATCCATATCCCCTGAACTGAGTTTTTAATAATTGAAGCTTGTGGGAGGTACAGTATCTTTCTATATGTTCATATAGTAAAAACTAATTTGGAAACTCCCTGAAAACCCACCTTTTCAAGGAAGCCTATCTGGTATAAACCCATCATCCACCCCCCTCCAAACTTTAGGGGATCAGCTGTGCGACTAGACCATACTTCATCCTGAGACATGCTCCGTCCCACACCTTTTGTTCCAACATTGCCCCTTATTCCCTCTATACTTAAAGCTCTCATGGCAGGGCCCTCATTACCTTCTGTATCTGTTTGCTCTTGTTTGTCCTTATTTGGTGTCATCCTGTTGATGTAAAATACATAACTCTGTACCCCCGTTGTACCGTGCTGCGGAATATGTTGGTGCTTTACTATAAACGATAATAATAATATAGTAGGTGTGCAGAGGGAGTATCTATTAGAGATCACGTATCTACTGCTCACTCAAAGGGACTAAGTTAATATTACCTACAGTGTGGACACAGCGCAGTACGCTTATAGCACTGTAATATTACTTTTCTTATCTAGTCTTTTGTCTATTAAGTATATTCAAATGACCATAGTGTGAGGGAATAATATTCAGGAGGGTTTCAATAAGCAGCGCTATTCATGAGGTGTAATAATTAAAGTTTCTTATGCCTGCACCAGGCTGGCAATGCTTTGGTAACTTGAAGTCACAGAATTAGGGGGGAGTAAGATGGTTACCCCCAATAACACTACCATTTGTTTATGTAAATTAAGTTAAATACAAACCCCCCCACACGTCTTTGACACAACGAGCCTTAATACATATGCTGCCACTTTAATGCACCCGGTGATGAGCTCCTGTGAGTTAAATAGTACAGTACCCCCGCTCCCTTCTAGTGCAAGGTTGAGTAAAATAATGGTTGCTCCTTCTGCTGGTGCGTTGTGTATGTCCCGGTGCAGCAGGTGCAATAACGTTAGCTACATCTGCATGCAATCAGACATTTGGTCGCGGCCAACTGGCGAGGGACCCTCCACTGCAGCCGCTCTGTCGCTGGACACTCAGCCACCGGCCACTTCACCATGGTGAGTTAATTAAAGTGTTAATTTAGCAGTTAGTGTAGCGGGTTAAGGTAAGGGATTTGATTTTTAGGGTAGGGAGTTAGGGTAATGGGTTCCTCTCTGTAGGGTAAGGAATTAGGTAAGGGTTTAGGGTAAGGAGTTATGGGTAAGTGGTTAATCTTTTAAGGGTAGGGGATTAGGGTAAGGGGTTAAGGTAACGGCTTAAGGTTTTTAGGGTTGGGGGTAGTGTTAGTATTCGAGTTAAGATTAAGGGGTTTCAGAACTCACAAATGATGGCAGTTTGAATATCAAAAACACATGTACTGTATTACATGAATATACATATTACAAAAGGTATATAAAAATACCACTAAAAGGATATATTGAGATGGCCATCTCTAGAATAAAACACCTGGCTAACCTCAAACAGTGTGAATATGAGTAATATATAGTTACATAGTAGATGAAGTTGAATAAAGACATGCGCCCATCAAGTTCAACCTATGGTAAATTTAGACGACAGAAACGTTATCCTATATCCATACTTACAGTATATTGATCCAGAGGAAGGCAAACAGAAACCCCAGTGAAATATAATTTGATATCTCATAAGGGGAAAAATAAATCCATTCCTGACTCCAAGATTACTCCCAGGATCAACATTCTTCCCATGTTTACTTATTTGGTATATCCCTGTATACCTTTCCTTTCTAAAAAGAAGTCCAACCTTTTTTATAACAAATCTATTGTATCTGCCATCACAGTCTTCGTGGGTAACGAATTCCACATTTTAACTGCCCTTACTGTAAATAACCCTTTCCTTTGTTGCTGGTGAAATCTCCTTTCCTCCAACCTTAAGGGATGGCCCCGAGTCCTTTGTACTGTCCTTGGGTTGAATAATTATTTTGAAAGCTTCTTGTATTGTCCCCGAATATATTTGTATATAGGCATCATATCCCCTCTTAGAAGCCTCTTTTCTAATGTAAATAAATCTAATTTCACTACAGGTTAGTCTCATTGAAAGACGACCTAACCGTATACTGTATATATCACTAATTAAACTGCTGGCAAAATTGAAGTAAAGCCAAATTCCTGTATATTCTAGTTATAATAACAATAGTATGCACTAAATAGTATACATTATACAAATTAATAAATTGACCACAATCTAGTAATACTGCATCAAACAAATGTGAGTATCAAAGTCCAGTAATCCCATCCATATGTAAACATTTCAGTTGATCTTGTACAAAGTACACCATGATGAGAAAGTCCTGCACCGCTAAAATAACTTTACAGTCATGTAGAGCAGGCCTGCACAACACGAGGCCCGCGGGCCGCATGCTCTCCCCCCGACCGCGAGCCATCTCTCCCCATCCTCTCCAGTGAGCCAGCTCTCCCCCTCCTCTCCCGCGAGCCAGCTCTCCCCCTCCTCTCCCGCGAGCCAGCTCTCCCCCTCCTCCTCTTCCTTGAGCCTGCTCTCCCCCTCAAGCCTGCTCTCAGGACTGCACGCTCTATGCGTGTGGCACTTCCTGTGCCCGCTGCCTGCGCTGCCGTGATGTGAGGTGTAGGGGGGAAAGTAAGGTGAGGTGCAGGAGGGAGGTGAGGTGCAGGAGGGTTATATGAGGTGAGGTGCAGGGGGGGTGAGGTGAGGTGCAGGAGGGTTATGTGAGGTGCAGGGGGGGTGACGTGAGGTGAAGTGCAGGAGGGTTATGTGAGGTGCAGGACTATTATGTGAGGTGCATGGGGGGTGAGGTGCAGGGGGGGTGAGGTGAGGTGCAGGGGGGGTGAGGTGAGGTGCAGGGGGAGGGTGATGTGAGTTGAGGTCTAGGGGGGGTGAGATGCAGGGGGGTGGGATGTGTGTGGTCTGCAGGGGGGTATTGTGTGTTATGTGGAGGGGGAGCATTGTGTATGGGTGAGGGAGAAAGATGGAGGTGTGAGATAGAGGGTGAGTCTTGTAAAGGTTGATGATGAGGGGTGCAGGGGGAGATATAAGGATGAGGGGTGCTGGGGGAGATATATGAAGATGATGAGTGCTGGGGGAGATATGAGGATGATGAGGGGTGCTGGAGGAGATATGAGGATGATGATGATGATGATGATGAGAGGTGCTGTGGGAGAGATGATGATGATGATGATGATTTTACCCATGTGGCCCGAATCTGTTTTCCTTGGAGCAGTTCGGCCCTTCTCGCTTTACAAGTTGTGCAGGCCTGATGTAGAGGATATTCCTTATAAGAGAAATCAATCACAATAATTGGTTGCCTTACCTGGCTTTCTTTAATATCTGTCTTTCTACTGCAGGTAAATATAGATCGCATTATTACTGTGAAATACGCATATCCGTTTGTTTACTGTACATCAATAAGTGCCAGTGTATTACCATTGCATCAATCATGTGACTTGCAGTCCTTATCTATCACTGCCTCAACCTCCGTAGTAGATCTATATAAATATTCTGCAAACAGCTTCACATATATTCCATTGTTTTAAGCAATAATGATAGACCTTCGCATAATGTATATAGCAGGATACTTATCGTTATTGCATCCACTTCCTCTCGAATGTACGCCGAGACTTTCGTCTTTGCATCCACGTAGTAATCAGTGAAAACAGATCAATAGCTCTTCTGTTCCTCTGCAGCGTCCATTTTTCTATATCAGGACAATCAGGACAATCAGGACAATACTTATCAGCTGCCGATGATAATAAATCTTCATAGCGTGCATGCTTGTGCCAATCACAAATAAACAACCGCCGCAACATGGAAAGAGGCCCAGCAGCACCTCCATGCCGAAAAGCCGTCTTCCATGCGCTCTGGAACATTTTAGATCCATTTATTTAAACGAGATCATTCGTTTTGTAGTGACTTGTGATTTATTAAATGTTTTTAGATTAGGGGGATTGGATCTTTTTTTTTTACGTGTATAAATAACCAATATAGATGAGCAATTTAGCAAGGATTTGTTTCAATGTCTCACTGGAGAAGAAAGATCAGCAGTTTTTTTTAATGACATCAAGTCTTATCACTTGTTTCTTCTCTTGGTACAAGACTTTGATAAATGACTCTTGTTAACCTTCCTTTAATTTATTGTGACTAACAACACAGAAAGAAAAAGAGCATTCCATCAAATTGAAAACCAAGTTGGTTTTCTAAAGACTGAATACTGTACTTACCAATTTATGAGGAAAAGGTTAACTGTTTATTACCTGCACTGTTAAGAATTTGGTAACCACAATACTGCTAGCCTTGACATTTTCATATACTAGACCTTTTTATTGTCTACATCTGCCATAGTTAGGTATTTGTAACGTCTCTATTCATTCTTCATTGTATTCTTATTATATAGAGGTTTCCTTCCATGATCTCTTCAGAATTTTAAAAAAATGCATTTACTTTGCCATACTCATTTTAAAACTGCAGACCAACAATATCCTATATGTGTTTTTTTTAAATAAATCAGTTCTGTACTATGAGAAAATATTTGTAGCAGTTAAAAAAAACACAACAACTCTGAATTACATTTTTAATGTATTATAATATAACAAGCATTTTTTGTTTCTATAGCAACCATTTCCAAAGTCACATCCCCTTCCTCTTAGGAAACAGGCTCTGAAACACCCCTTTTTTAGCCCTGCCCTGTCTCTAGCAGTGTACCAATTGTATCTAGTGACTGCCTGGTCACAAGATCTTCCCCACAGAACTTTGCATCTTTGGTCCTCTTCTGCTGCACTTACAGCCATTTAGTGAACCCCGAGCCAAATCTTCGTTGATCGATCACATGAGAAAGGATCAATCAGCAACTTAGCTAATTACTTTTTATTGTGTGGAACGTATTGATTGCACATATTAAAGGGGGGGGGGAATAAAATAAAAAACGTCAGCTTGGACTGCTGCTTTAAAAGAAGGTCAAATTCTCTTTACTGGATAAGTATAATAAATATCTCTATGCATACATTGGCACTTTTTATAATAGTAGGTAAAAAAAACAAGGGCAATTACTATTATTAATATGTTGACCATTACATTAACTGTAAAAATTGGATACATTTGAAAAGGCCTGAGCTTGTGAAATGTTATGAAGCTCCTTTGTTGATTCCAGCATTCCAGCTTGATTCCAAATCTACTAGGGAAACAGCGGAAGAATAAGGGTTTTATTGTCAGATGGATTTGGCTTGGATTGAGCATGTTGGGTTATGCCAAATTGCTTGAAGAATTCTTGGTTCTATATTTTTTTATGATGACTTAGGAACATTACAAACTATTTCAAATATGTTTAAAAATATGATCCTATGTATTTATGTTGTACTTACAAAAGGGCTTGTGAGGAGCAGGGGAAAATGATATGCTACTCACGAAAGTCAATGAAGGGCAATTTCTGCATTTCATTGGTGAATGCAGAGTAGGCTACCTTGTTTCATGTTTCAAAGTTCTACATTGTCTATTGGATTCTTCTAATATCTACACAACTTATAAATGTGCACATTCAGTTTGAATAGGCGGGTAAAGTGCTTATAATCCAAAATATTTCAAAATATTCCTTTATTTATAGATGTGTTTAAAAATGTTGAAATTTCTCCATATTATAACAATAATTGCATTAGCTTTATGTAACGCGTCTTTAACGCATGTACGGTAATTGTAACGCACGTTAACGTTTTGCCAGTGTATTGGTTAACGCATCTCTGCGTAATGAAAATCCTCTGCTACTTTTTCTAACAGCTGCAATAAACTGAGGAGAAATAACGGACGTTACCTATTTAAGTAACACCCATAATTAGCACAAATGTAATGGATTTCTGAGGATCTAGCCCGTGGTGAATTAACCTGTAGCAGAGCTTGATGAATAACCCCCATAGTGTGTACTTCTACAAAGGTGGCATGCAGAGTACTGTTTGGAAGATTCTTTATAGACAGATCTCATTGATCACTACACATGCATTTCAATAACGATTGAGGCTCTTTGTTGCTTTACTATTCATATCAAATTCAATAAATTCTATTATTGAATAAGACCTCCTGCCCCTTCTTCAAAATAATATATATATATATATATATATATATATATATATGGACAGAAAAAAAGAACAGTGCTAATATCCAAATTAATGCACAATGAAATAACAATATAAAATATACAAAATGAAATGTATATAAAAAAGCTGGGCAATCAGGAAGTGAGCAGACACACCTGACAACCAGCATGAGATATTAGGAGGCTGTCTCATGCTACAGACTATCCTAGGCACGCTGCTATGCAGATGGATTCACAACTCTCCCTAAACCACAATAAGAACTGTTAATATTGTTTTCCTGACTGTTGTGGTGTATGTTTAAAGTTTGGTTACTGGACTAAGCCAGCCAGCCTGATAGATAGGGCTTGGGTTGTTACAGTAGTAAGTTCTCCCAATGTGGAGTAGATGTTATTTTGCTTTTGTGTTGCCTTAAAGGGACAGTGTGTCCACATGTTTAGTTATGCTGTGGAGAAATAAAACCACTCAACATTTGCTTTAACCTGAAGCTACACGTGTGGACTATTGTCTGACCTCAGCCACAGGCCGTCCTGCCACAACGTACCTCTCTATATATTTATAAATAGAGCTCATACATTTAATTATTGCTTATTTGTAAATGTTTTGGCAGGCACATTTAATACCTCTCCAAAGAACCTGTAATCTAATTTTGATGTCTGAAGCAGGGTAGTTTGACGGAGCTATCATCAGTGCGACGGCACCTGGCCCCGTGCTTACAGAGGCCCCGCGCTCTTCCCTTACCCAACTTCAGTAATCACAGTTTATTGTTGAGGTGGTTTCATTAACCACCCTAAGATTTAAACTGTGATTGCCAAGGGAGAGCACGGGGCCATGTTAAGTGCTAGCATTTCCTCTTGCTACCATGTGATGATGCATCGCCATGCCGTGTTACCATGACAATATGACATCGCATGGCATGAGGGCGAGCAAGATGCCTCACGCATCACGTGACATTGCGTCATCATGGCGACATATTTTAGCTCGAGGAGATACCGGGTCTGGAGGAGGTAAGAGGCCTCGCCATACTTACTCTGCACTGGGCCCTGCCAAACTTCCAACCGGCCTTGGTATGAAGCACAATATGATAAAGTGACAGACTGAGAGGTCAGACTGAGAGCTGATACTGATATTTGAACAGCAGTGTTTGTACCACTTAGCTACTCATTTATCATGTGCCCTTGTCTTAGTGGTGGTGCTTATGGATATCAGTACCTGGTACTCATAAAAAAAACTTGTAGTCTGTTACTAAACAGTGCTAAACAAATAGAAGGAAAAATATGCTGGCCTTTTCACAACTTTTTAGGAAATGGTAAATATACCTATAACAGTACAAATTATTGTATAACCAACATTCCCTGTTTTATTTTACAGAACGAGGATCTAGAGGACACCTTGACCTCACGGAGCTGATTGGAGTTCCTCTTCCACCTTCTGTTTTTTTTATTACTGGATACGAAGGGTTCCCAGCTTACAGCTTTGGCCCAGATACTAATATTGGCCGTCTTACACGAACATTTATTCCAGAGCCCTTCTTTAGGGACTTTGCGGTTATTGCTACAGTAAAGCCTGATAGCAATCGGGGAGGTGTTTTATTTGCCATAACAGATGCCTTTCAGAAGACCATCTACTTGGGTATGAGACTATCATCAGTTGAAGATGGAACACAGAGAATAATTATGTACTACACAGAGCCTGGGTCACAGATCTCCAGAGAAGCAGCGTCTTTTAAAGTACCAATAATGACAAACAAGTGGAATCGTTTTACAATGACCGCTCTGGGGAATGAAATCGTTCTATACATGGACTGCGAAGAATATCACAGAGTTCCTTTCCAAAGGTCAGCAGAAGCTTTGACATTTGAACTCAATTCTGGTATATTTGTTGGAAATGCTGGTGCAACAGGACTGGAAAAATTCACAGTAAGTACTACAGTATATGTCATTTGTTTTCTATCCATTTTTAACTTGTAATATTCAGAATATAAGTATATAACTGTATTCCCCTACTTCCCTCCTTTCTAAGGGCCCTGATGAAGGTATAGACTTGGCCCAAATGTTGTCTCCCTGTTTGTACACAAAGTGCAACTATAAACTACAGATGTAATGGACATCATTGTTCCCAATAAACCATTACGTGATCATAGATAACGCATTTTTCCTCAGGATTTTTGTATGGTTCTTTAAATAGAACCGCTCTGTAATATTGTGTTCGTTTTTTCCAACCCACGCGCATTACCGAGTACAATAACAGGCGCAACAACTGTATATTTAGTTTACTTTGCTTCTATTTTCTTGTCAGGAAGTATATTTATAGGTTTGCAGAAATGCTTAGCATTTTGGAATGCTACTTGCAATTCTGCCTATAATAAACTTGAGTGGATGTAGATGGATTTTTTATTGTGTACTATAATTTTGTAACAGTATAATTCATTCAGTAATTTCAACTATTAAAAAAAAACATTATTACAACTCATTAAGGGGATAATTCAATATACTTTAGAGCAGAACTTCAGAGTATATTGAATTAACCCCTAACAAACTACTGGCTTAATTTTGCTGTGAAAATTGTTGCAACTTGGTGCTTCTTTTCCTCTGATGCATATTATGATTTGTACAGTAGGCTACTTTAGCTACTATTAGTTACAAACGATATCACTAAACATTAAAAACTGCACAGTAGTTTAGATCCTGAAATTGTATAGCATGACTGCTGTTTGTAAGACCACTCCCACTAAGAACTACCAACTTATTGAGTTAACCCACAAGGGCCCACATAGATGGTTACTATCTTCCCTGGGTTAATGTACAGCGCATGTTTTGCCACAAACAGTTTTAATAAAACTAAGTATGTTTTTACATAATATATATATATTTATCATTTTACATTATAATAATCATATTAATCTTGGCATATACAGATGTAGCCATACTTATTTTCCCTGATGCCGGGAAATGCCGTGGGAACCCAATAGCGGCATCATTCCCCGGCATCAGAGGCTAATGCTGCAGGGGGCCCAATATTGATGAATGGTTATGGCTATTTCCTCCTTCGGAGATGAGGTAAATGATTTTATATATATATATATATATATATATATATATATATATATATATATATATATATATATATATGGGGTACGGTCTCTGGATTTAATCTGGTCGGTGGCATGGTGATGGATCTGAGAGTGGGGACAGTGGTTTCAATTGGATCTATGAGGTTGGTGACTTTGGAGGGTTTTGGGTTTTGGAGAGGCTTTAGGAAGGGGTGAGGGTAGGGGATGTCATGGACGTTGGGGGGTGGGGTGAGGGAGGGGATTGGAAAGATGGGGAATCATGGAATTGGATCTATGAGGTTGGTGACTTTGGAAGGTTTTGGGTTTTGGAGAGGCTTTAGGAAGGGGTGAGGGTAGGGGATGTCATGGACGTTGGGGGGTGGGGTGAGGGAGGGGATTGGAAAGATGGGGAATCATGGAATTGGATCTATGAGGTTGGTGACTTTGGAAGGTTTTGGGTTTTGGAGAGGCTTTAGGAAGGGGTGAGGGTAGGGTATGTCATGGACATTGGGGGGTAGGGTGAGGGAGGGGATTGGAAAGATGGGGAATCATGGAATTGGATCTATGAGGTGGGTGACTTTGGAGGGTTTTGGGTTTTGGAGAGCCTTTAGGAAGGGGTGAGGGTAGGGGATGTCATGGACATTGGGGGGTGGGGTGAGGGAGGGGATTGGAAAGATGGGGAATCATGGAATGTGATGGGAAAGAGATGAGTTTTGAGTTGCCTTCTGAAGATAGTTAGGGAAGTGGCAGATTGGAAGTGGTGGGAGAACTTATTCCAGTGGAGGGGGGTGAGTAAGGCAAATGATTGGAATCGCGAAGAATTCTTACCCAGAGCCTTCCCATTCCTCATGGATTTGATCCCTTTTGCCATTTTTTCTCGAAGGACGCATTGTACATTATTAGCGGTTTATGTTGGATTATGCCCTGTGTTATTTGTGTTCTCATCCAAATTCATGCAGAAGTTCTTAACTCATTATGAGAAGTGCACAGTCTTTTATTGTTGATCCATCATCTTGTTTGAGTGCATTGATGTCACGGGAGACCAGGCAGTTTACACCTTTTTACTCATTCATTGAGTAAAACAAGATAATGAAATAAATTGTAATTTATTCACATAAATTCACGTACACACAGTGGAACACAAAATACAGATGAAAAACACACATACTGGAGGTCTGCGGGACGAAAACTAGGCTCTCCTAGGTGCAGGGAACTGTAAATAAGAGTTTTACCCTGACCGGGACTTAGCCCGGAATCTCCTGGTTCCCAAATCGGCGTGAAGTTCAACATGCCACGCTCCCTTCTCTTCTTAGAACTTAGACTTTTCTTGACCGTGAGCTACCACTGATTCTCTGGAACCGAAATCAGCATCAAATCCCAGCCGCGACCTCTACGTTCGATTTTGAAAACTTGTGCGCTACAAACGGGACTTAGAATCTGGCAGGCAGGCTTTTTTGGCTTGAAATCGAAGCCGGTTGCTGTGTTATTCGCACAACAGCATCTTTGAAAAGCCTGCCCGCACTTCTATCGCTAGAAATCTCAAATCTGATTGGCTCAGACATTTCTGATAGTATTCTGAGTTTCATTCATGAAACTCAGCAGCCAATCATCACGTGGGAACTTTCGCAGTAGCCAATCAGAGCCAAGCCGGTCTGAAAATCCGGGTCAGCGGAAAATATGAAATTGCCAAGGGACATGTGCAAGTTTTCCACCTCCATCCCTGGCTACTCAATGCCACCCGCTGGGTCAGGCTCCACTAAGTGTGGCAGAACAATGGCAGCCCAAACGACTGCCATTGTGCCCTGGTGTAACGCGTAGCTCACCACAAACGAAGCGCGACCCCGGTGCTGAGATAGGGAATTGAGAAACGCCAACCCACAGCCACGCGGGCGCGCCTTGGATGTAGATTGGTCGTGCAAGCCGGATCAGGGTTATAGAGTGCAGAGTAGTCGTATATACTTGCAGGTCAGGATTAGAGAATAGCGGATCATTGGGGTACTTTGCCAAGGTCAGGATTGTAGAAGAGCGGATCGTAGGAGTACTTTGCCACGGTCAGGAGCGGAGAGAAGCAGAGTCCAAGAAACTAGCAGGGTTCAGGCAACAAAGGGTAAATCAGGCAGTCAAGGCAAAACAAGGTATCAGGAACAGAATGCAGCAAGGCACAGCGTCACGCTGACTATGCTCAGCAAAGGTAAGATGAAAGTGCAGGGTATATAAGGAAGGAGACTCCAATAGCAAGCAGGGGTGGAACCAGGAAGTGAATCGTCATAGGCTGCTGGTTCACACAGGTGTGTCCAATGATGCAGCCGATCAGGTAGGAGGTTGCTTGCAGCCCGCACATGTCACAGGGTTCAGAGGGCGGGACTTGGAGTATGTGATACTACCACGCCGGTTCCTTGAGACATCAGAGCGGGGGCGGAGCCTGGAACGCGCGTCACTGCCATGCTGGTGTTTAACAACAGAGCGGGGACGGAGCCTACCGCACGCATCATGGCGAATCCTCACACCTGGACTTGAGTCTTTCCCTGCTACCCAAATGGCATTCACACCTATTGAATCCTCTGGCTGCTTTGAACTCCGCTGTCCAACCGACTGAATGGCACCTATGGGTAGCCCTGACAGTCTGTGTGGGCATCGGTTTTGAAAGTCCCAGCACATTACAGTACACAACAGTACATTACAATGTATTAATAAACTATACTTTAATACATACCTATTCCCTGGGTATGAGGAATAGAATAGAAAAGTGTACTTTTATTTCTATCAGCCTATATTCCCCACACACTGTCTATTGGATTTAGACTAGACTCTGAGAGTCACCTCACAACCTTATCTATGGTTGGAGCACCCACGAACCCAATACAGGTTCTGGGCATTAACTGGGGTACCCCCCTTAACCTGGGGATCCCCTCAGTTACAGGGACACTTTTCATCCCTGTGCCCCATTTACCTTTCTGGGCTATGCTGAAGCAGGGAACCCTGGCGGTGAGTTGTGCAAGCGTTTTCAAAGGGAGATATTTCCAGGACAATGTACCTACATGTATCCGAGAATCAGGCATGATTCCCGGGTACATTTTTAGGGGAACCGACAACTGCGGACCCCAACTACCATGGCACGTTCTGACAACAATTCCTCTGCAAAAACGTCCTCGAAACTCATGCCCTAGCAATCTCTGCTCGCTGACATGACCGGAAAGATAAAAACAAATAAAATATTTTAATTACATGCAGTATGTACAAATAGTGCACTGTTACTGGGTCCAAGAGCTAAGTCTCTGGGACCCTTATATACAGATCAGGGGTAACTAAAAATGGGCTTAACCTTTATTTGAGAGCCTGGTTACCCCCTACCGTCACAATTGATTTTCTTCTTCTCAATAAATAGTCACTGCTTCATCTACTTTAAGCTTTGGATCTTCGATAGTTCTCTTCACCATATCACAGTTACATTTTCTTATATCTTCAGTTATACGTTTACAGACCATCTTGCACACCTCTGCATATTCAATTCTTGTGCCTTGGGATTGTTCATTCCTTGTCGTTGCCTCTGTAATGGCTTTGTTTCATGAGATATTAATTCGATTTCAACTACACTCTTCATAAGTTCGTTATATTTGTCTGTTAAAGTGTCCCCATGCATTTTGAGCAAGCTCAAGCGATTTTTCAGTTGTTGTTGATTGTTTTTGTCTTCTTCCTAATCTGTTTTCTTATTTCCATCTTTACATTCAGATATAATTTGTAGCTAGAAAACAACCACAAAAACACGTCGCTCACCATAGACAACACAAAACACTATCTGGTGCAAGGGGGAGAGGATAGTAGCAGAGACACAGACAAATGATCATAAGAGATCACAAAACCCCTATTAATTGTACTCAAGATAGGTCACACTAGAAATAATAGTGTGTCCATCATAAAGGCTTAAATAGCCAAAACCCTCCCAATAGGGTAGACCGCTATTTGGTCACACAAGAGTGCAGAAAATGATAAAGTTTTAATATATAAAATGAAACACGACGAAACACATAAAATGGTGATAATAAAATCCCCATGCGCTGGGTGGGGGCAGTAATGTATTATATCGGTACTAAGCAATTTAATTAGAGCAAGTATCCAAAAGTGAAGCAGGTGGTAACCGGACTAGCCCCACAATTGTAAGGGGCTATGTCTCATATAGCAATATTATATAGTCAGGGAAAGCATGCCAGTATAGCAGAGAACAGAGCATATATAGTGAAACATAGGCTGTTGATGAAATCACACATACAGTCTGTCTGTGTCTACATATGACTATTGTATTAAATATATGCAGCTTACAGAACGCTAGCTGCCAATAATGCCAATAATGGGCAAACAAACAAACAATCTTTACAGCCTGTCAGCATCCACATCTAATCTCTATGTGGTGCATTGGCTGTTAATGAAAGTAGACATACGACCTGGCAGCCTCTGCAATGTAAATTCCCCGCTATCTATCCCGAGTAATCGTCCAGAGCCAAAATCAGCCTGCTTCTCCTGCCTCCTTCCTCATGCGCGTGACCGTCAACGTGATGACGTCACCTAACCCCACAGGCATCAGGTGCAAAAATGGCCAAATCACCTACTGTACGATGACCAGGAGATACTGTAGCAAGAGAGTTCTCTAAATTCTACGCAGATTTATATGATCTTAATATCTCGGAGGGACTCCCTCATACATCGAACTCAGACGCTATTTCAAAGTACATAGCCTCCTGTAACCTCCCCCAACTATCTGACTTAGAGAAAACTAACCTAAATTGTAAGATCACACAAACAGAACTGGCAAACGTGATCAAAAACCGCAAATCAAATAAGTCCCCGGGTCCTGATGGTCTGCCAAATATCTACTACAAGAAAGTTTTCGTGAGCCTTGCTCCAACACTCCTCGAGATGTTTAACTCATTCTTGGAGGGAAGTGAGATACCGACAAATATGTCAACTGCTAATCTAGCAATTATCCACAAACTAGGCCATGACCCCCTCCAGTGTGGCAGCTACCGCCCTATATCCCTGTTAAATTCAGACATCAAAATCTATAGCAAAATTCTCGCAATAGGCTAAACCCAATCCTGCTGGGACTGATCAATATAGATCAAGTTGGCTTTATAACTGGCAGGCAAGCATCAGATAATACCAAAAAATAATCAATATTATAGACCATGTACAATCCACTAAAAAAAAGGCGATCCTACTCAGCCTTGACCCAGAGAAGGCCTTTGACAGGATTAATTGGGTTGTCCTAGACAAAACCATGCAAGCTTTGGATTTTCGGGGCCTTTCCTGGAGGGGGCCAGAGCACTATACCACTCCCCCAGGGCCCTAGTTAAACTACTAGGCAATAATCTTGAGTGAATAAATATTAGAAATGGCACAAGACAGGGATGTCCGTTGTCCCCTCTCCTTTTTTCACTTTCTATGGAGCCCTTAGCGGCAACAATCAGACTGCACCCAGACATCCAGGGGATAGATATTGGACGTAGAACATACAAGATATCACAATTCGCAGATGACATTATACTGACATTAGCAAACCCTGTGATATCACTACCAAACCTGATACAGTCCCTGGGAGAGTTTGGCAGACTATCAGGATACAAAATAAACAGGGACAGGTCAGATGCCTTAAACCTGTCCCTTCCGGACCCTAAACTCCAAGACTACAACAAAAATTTTAATTCAAATGGCGAAAGGACTGCCTTACATACCTAGGGACTAATATCTCTAAACACTACGAATCTCTCTATCAAAGCAATTACCCTACCCTATTTGGGAAAATCAACAAGGACTTACTGGACTTGAGCAACCACCAGATATCTTGGTTTTCCAGAATGACAACAGTAAAAATGAACATTCTCCCAAAGTTTCTGTACCACTTCCAGACCCTCCCAATCCACATCCCAAGAAAAGAACTGAGAACTACAAAATCACATTTTCAGATTTATATGGCAGGGAAAGTGACCCAGAATCCCTAGATCGGTTTTACTGGCCTCTAGATCAAGAGGGGGAATGGGAGTGCTAGACATAACTAGGTACTTCCACGCAGCCCAGTTACGCCAAGATGTAGTGTGGAACGCGGATCCAGTCAAGTATTGCTGGATGGAAATTGAGTCCAAGTATTCAAAGGTCTACCCGATACTTGGCATGCTCTGGCGATCTGAAAAAAGGACACAGGACAGAGAGGACTAGAACTAGGACCAAAAAATTTCACTATGAATCTTTGGTCCAAGATAAAGGGAAAATATAAATTCAGCTCGGCTGTTTCCCAGCTCTTGCCAATTTTCGGCAACCCTGACTTCCCACCGGGAATGGGATCGAACCACTTCGACCAGTTCAAAAGTAATAAAATCACACGGCTAGGGGATTTTTTCCATAAGGGGAACCTCCTGAGCTTCCAAGAGCTCAAGCAAATTTATCAAGCCCTAGACTTACAACCCTTCTAATATATACAAATAAGACACTCTATCCTGTCTACTTTGGGGAGGCCGGGGTTGCCGGAACTCACTAAGTTTGAAGCCCTCTGAGAAGACGCAGAGTATAAAAAGGGTTTGATAACAAGAATTTACGTGGGGATTGAGGCGGCAGGGAACACCCCGACCCATAGATATATAGTTAGATGGGCCAACGATTTGGGAACTGAAATTGACTGTGAAGATTGGGATAACGCGGCAAAAACATCCATCTGCACAATCACAAAAGAAAACATCTATAAAATAATTTACCAGTGGTATCTAATGCCCTCAAGATTAAAGCAGAACTTCCCAGAGGCCTCAGACCAATGTTGGAGGATGTGTTTGCAGGTTGGCAATATGGTCCACATCTGGTGGGATTGCCCAGCAATACAGATATATTGGAGAATGATAAGGGAAATTATAAAAGACACTACTAACCTGATTATCCCACTTGACCCCCTGGTATATGTGTTGGCCAAGCCGATCGAAGAGACTAATACTCCACCCAAACGTCTGATCTCACATATACTCACGGCCACCAGATGCGCAATAGCAGCAGCCTGGAAGTGTCCCTTGCCCCCTCCAAACAAATGGTCATAAACAGAATTGGGGAAGTAATGCTTATGGAAAGACTCTCTGCCTTCCTCAGACATACAACGAATAAGTTTCATAAAACCTGGGACCCATAGTTGGAAACTCAAACCTAAAAGGGTTATCAGGCTAATCTAGAAAGGAACTAATAATAGGTAAAGAAAGTGAGATGGAACACACCCCCCCCCCTCCCTTTCCTCCCTCCCTCCACCTCCCCCACCAACTGCCTATGCTTTGTCTTTATTTCCTTGTATTCTGTTTTATGTTGTTTTAATTATTTGAAATAAATGCAAATGGGCACAAAGGTCAGACGAAGCCCATAAAGACTGTTTTATATAATGTTATGAATACTGTTTGTAATCATTTTTGATTAAAAATGTTAAAAATAATATTTGTACGAAAAAAGAAAAAAAAACATGCAGTCTTCAATCACGTGTTTCTTGTTAGCTAGTATATAGTAAATTCCATTCTTGGTTCCATTGGGTCAATTCCACGTACATTTTCTATTTGGAAAGAATGAATTTATGATGTAGAAGTTTTCACATTATTTATTTTTAAGTTAGAATGGGACTGCCAGGGACCCCCACTGTGTTAATCCGAAGGGCCATTAGTCTGTCTGCAGAAATGTCACAGAAATGTTGCAGCATTACTGGGGTATTGCCCCAGATTCTCCCAGGCAAGTGTTCGGATACTGGTGGCTGCATCAGTACATCTGTATTTGCGTAACTGGAAGTTACTACATCCATAATTGTGCACTACCTACTCGTTATATCATTTTGAATAGTAGGTCTCTACATATGAACAGTATACAAGCTTTTTTTGTCAAGTTTAAACCATTTGATTAATCTACTCAATAGTTTAGTGGAGTGGTTCTCAAGTTTCTCCTCTGGCCACACCAGGTTTTAGAATATTAGTGCACTACATACTTATAGGTGTATGCACATACATGTCATTTGCATATGAATAGAATGATGCCTCAGAATCCTGGTCTGGCTAAGAGTCCCGAGAAGAGGTTTGAGAACCATTGGGTTAGTGTGTACATGGAGGAAAATGGAAGTTGCTATAAAGTGTCTATTTTATAGCATCAGATTTCTCAGCAGAGGAAAAAATCTAATTGTTTTCAAATTGATTATTTTTGCTTCTTTGATAAATCTAGTTATTTTCTGTTTTAGTACAGCAGTGATTTACAGTAAGAACTTTGATACATGAAACATGACCTTGTCTACATATTCATTTATCCATGCTTAGAAACTTGTGACCTCCAGCTTAAAGCTACTTTATCATGTCTGTGAGACAGGAACTAGCTTGGAGTAGATATGCAAATGTCTTGTCGTTTGCTTTGCTAACATTTTCGCTACATTTATTTTCAAAGATTTACATGAAGGACCGTTTGCCACAAAAGTCAGCGATTTTTGCCAGTATGTTATGTAAACATGAGAATATATACTGCAAGCAGCCTCACTGACTGGGGGAGAGGTGGGAACAGGGTTCCAGGCCCCGCAGCTCTGGGGGGCCCAGCCCGTCAGTGCTGGAGGTTCAGCCTGGCCAAAAGGTGTAATGTAAAATTCTGGCCCTGACTGTAAGTGTTGCTAGAGCCAGTTCCGCATTCTGGATCATTCAGGTAGTTCTATCATAGGCACTGTAACTGGTGGAACTGGTATGATTGGTTATACCTTGCTGGCCTGCACAAGTGCCCATGTGCACTCAGGATCCTATTTCTCATAATTTATGGTGGAGTAGGCAACTTGGAACAGGCTAGTAGAAGTCAAGGTCTGGCTGGGATAGAATTTGCTACAGAGTGTATTTTTCTCACCATACTGTAGACCAGCGGTGCGCAAACTGTGGGGCGTGACCCCCAGGGGGGGCACGACACTGCCGACGGGGGGCGCGGGGTTTACAGAGGCCCCGCGCGCTTCCCGAAGGCACTTAAATTAAGTGCCGGGGGAGCTGCAGGGCCTCTGTAAACCTAACTTACCGTGGCTCCGGCGGCTTCCTCCCTGTGTTGCCATGGCAACGCGGCGTCAAAATGACGCTGCGAGGTCATGTGACGTCACGTTGCTATGGCAACGTGACGTCATTACGCCGGAGCGCGGGTAAGTTGGGGTTGGGAGGGGGGCGCGGGAGTGAGGGGACAGCCGGCAGGGGGGCGCAGGGAAAAAAGTTTGCACCCCCCTGCAGTAGAGGCAACGTTTATTCTAACATTTGCCGTAAACTAGCCGGGTTACATTCTGGGTATGTGCTGGGTATGTGCTGGGTATGTTCTGGGCTAGTTTGAGGCACGTTTAAGGCATTTCTGCATTGACTAACGACCCATAGGATTAACACAGCAGGGATCCCTGGCAGTCCAATTCAGTTTGAATGGGACTGCCAGGGACCCCCGCTGTTAATCTGATAGGCCATTAATCATTGCAGAAATGCTGGGGCTAGGTCTGGCTGGGATAGAATTTGCTACAGAGTGTATTTTTCTCACCATACAGTAGAGCAGCGGTGCGCAAACTGTGGGGCGTGACCCCCAGGGGGGGCGCGACACTGCCGACGGGGGGCGCGGGGTTTACAGAGGCCCCGCGCGCTTCCCGAAGGCACTTAAATTAAGTGCCGGGGGAGCTGCAGGGCCTTTGTAAACCTAACTTACCGTGGCTCCGGCGGCTTCCTCCCTGTGTTGCCATGGCAACGCGGTGTCAAAATGACGCTGCGAGGTCATGTGACGTCACGTTGCTATGGCAACGTGACGTCATTACGCCGGAGCGCGGGTAAGTTGGGGTTGGGAGGGGGGCGCGGGAGTGAGGGGACAGCCGGCAGGGGGGCGCAGGGAAAAAAGTTTGCACCCCCCTGCAGTAGAGGCAACGTTTATTCTAACATTTGCCGTAAACTAGCCGGGTTACATTCTGGGTATGTGCTGGGTATGTGCTGGGTATGTTCTGGGCTAGTTTGAGGCACGTTTAAGGCATTTCTGCATTGACTAACGACCCATAGGATTAACACAGCAGGGATCCCTGGCAGTCCAATTCAGTTTGAATGGGACTGCCAGGGACCCCCGCTGTTAATCTGATAGGCCATTAATCATTGCAGAAATGCTGGGGCTAGTTTAAGGAAAGTGTAAGGCATGTATTCAGAATGTACCTGGGTGTTTCCTGGTTTTTTGGGGGAATTGCCACTGGTTTTTGTTAGAATAAGAGTTGCCTCTACTGTATTAAAGTAATCAGATGCTAAAGCTGGGAGAATTTTTGCAAATGTTAATAACTTTCCAAATACCTTTTCGACCAACAAAATTCCAAAAGGTGCTAGTTTTGCACATCTCGATTGGAGAGTATCTGTAGTACGAATCATGTAGATGATCCTTTGAGTGTTTGTAGTCAGTACTGCATAGGAAAGATCATCACTTCTGTAACCAGCATGACCTTCTTCTGTCTGGTTTGCAACAACCAATTCTCAGGCGTGCAACAGAGCTACAATTTATGTTTCTGGCATCGACTGAAGCTTGGCTGTATGAGCTGCTAATAACAATAGATTAAAGCTTTAGGTAAACCGCTGTCAAAAATAGAAGAAGCTAAAAAGACAGTAGGTTGTTTACGAAACTGGTATCACATTGCTCAGTATCCTAAAATATACAGTATGGTGCATTTATTTTATATTATGTGTGGATCTGAAGAATCACACTTCATAAGGGCATCTTATTTATTCATGTGATTTGCAGAATGGCTATGCACCTGAACACTTATTGAATATGCTGAGAACCCGTCTTCCCCACTCTGGAGAAAATTTGAGTAACGTTCATTTGAATAGAGCTGAACACTTTTCCAGCACATGAAAGATGACTTTACAGGATATTTAATTCAGATCTTAGTATTATGTTTTCTACCATGAATAAGAAATATAATTTTTATGTGTAATGAAAGATAACACAAAAGCATTAGAAATGCAGCTATTCACTATTCAGCTGCCCTTTGCTGCTTTGCAGTTTTCGCAGCAACTTCTTTGTCATTTCGTCCCAATTCTGTTTTATACTGAAAAAATAGACTCTGTGGTACTGTATGTACTGGGTGTGGTTCTATGGCACTCGTATACATACATACTGTACTGTAGGGTGATATAATTTTTTTTAAATCTGTCTTGATGTTCCAGAGAGGCAGAAGTGACTATATTATCTTTGGAAAGTATTAGTGGTTTTAATGTAGCTTTCCATTTTAAAATGTCACCAAAAAAAGTAGCAGTGGTATCCTGGAGCCATATCCAATTAATGCTCATAGTGTATGGAATGTTTGAGAGTTCAAGTTTTAAGCCGGTTATTTTACTGTAGGTGGAACTTATTTATATTTTATCATAGGAAACTCTATAACTCATGGTGAACTAAGTATGTTTTATGCCAAAGCAGAGCTTTTAAAAAAATATTCGGAAAAAAATGTTACAGCATGTTTTTAAGCATGTTAACAATGAAAAGCTGCAGATTATGTTACATCCATCTTCAAGTAAATACAGTGTTGCATGTAATCTTTGATTAGTTCCATAAATAAATCAGAAACTCAGTCATGCCAACAGTCCACCTCTGTTGGCTCAGCTGCTGACACTGATAGCAACAAAGCACTGAAAAAATAGCAGCCAAGGAGCATGTAAAAAAAAGAGTTACTCGTAAAAATCCCATCATTTATTTCACATATTTAAAAGATGCTGTGAAAATGTATCTAAAGCTATCAGCTTGTTTCATAGGCAGAAGGAAACAAAATAGATTATGGTTGTTTATCTACGTGTGAGTAAATCTTTCTATTTTACATGGTGCTCACCTACTATATTTTGTTGCTCTTTGATGAGACGACTGTGCCCTCTAAGGTCATTTACTGAGATCATTCATTTTAGGAGGAATCCAAGAGAAAGGAATAGCAAAGAATAATTTACGTATTTAATTAGTCTAAACAATGCATTTTCAAAGCTATTACAGACCACTACAATGGTACTAATAATAATCATGTGGTGGACTCCCAGCTGTGTTCATATCATCATCAGTATCTTCAGTCCTTGTTAATACACTGGTCTTGGTCTCTTGATATTCCCTGGAATCCATTAATACTATCTTTGTTAAACAATGGTAATTTTTTTCTTGTGGCATGTCAGGACCACTGCCATTTTAGTCTGTACTCCTTGTGATGTCACAGACTTTTGTTTGCATATGGACACATTTATTCTTTTTCCAGTCTCATTGGGTAATACCCAACATATTATCTTGGCATTCAGGGTCCACTAGTTGAACAATTTCCTTTTAAGGCACTGTGGAAAGTTCTCGTGAAATATTGTCTTGTTTCTTCCAAATGAGCTCCATCCCATCTTCAATCTCCTTCATTTGCCCACTGTGTGTGTATGTATATATATATATATATATATATATATATATATATATATATATATATATATATATAGTTGTAGACCTGTCTAAGACATGCAAACGAGCATACAGGAATATTTCCATTTGCTATATGCTTTGTAGTGGAAGGTTTTTGTCACTTTTTTTAATCACCATAACTTAACGAAGTATGGTAAATCCCATCCTCATTGCTTCATTTTTGCATAGCCGGTATAACCAACCCCACACTGATGAGACCCATCAAGGTTGAAACGGCTGTCTGTGGGTGGGTTTACTGGCTATGCATCTTAACCCTGGCTGTGCTCAAAGTTGTGACCATGCCGCAAGCTTAAGCCTATAGGGAACCATATTAAAAATGGGTTTGAAGCAAAAGGTGGCACTGTGTGCTCATTTGCAAGTCATTTCCCAGAATCCCTTGCTGCAGTGGAAGTGCTGGGTGATAATGGTGAAAGGTGGGGTTGCAGACCTAAGACATGCAAATGAGCATACAGTATATTTCCATTTGATATAGATATGATATATATGTATCTCTCTCTCTCTTTATATATATATATATATATATATATATATAGAGAGAGAGAGAGAGAGAGAGAGAGAGAGAGAGAGAGAGAGAGAGAGAGAGAGAGAGAGAGAGAGAGAGAGAGAGAGAGAGAGAGAGATACATATATATCTATATCAAATGGAAATATACTGAATGCTCATATATATATATATAGATAGATAGATAGATAGATAGATAGATAGATAGATAGATAGATAGATAGATAGATACATATATATCTATATCAAATGGAAATATACTGTATGGTCATATAGATAGATAGATAGATAGATAGATAGATAGATAGATAGATAGATAGATAGATAGATAGATATATATATATATATATATATACACAGTGCTGTGAAAAAGAAAGTACACCCTCTTTGAATTCTGGTTTTACATATCAGGACATAATAACAATCATCTGTTCCTTAGCAGGTCTCAAAAAATTAGGTAACTACAACCTCAGATGAACAACAACACATGACATATTACACCGTGTCATGATTTATTTAACAAAAATAAAGCCAAAATGGATAAGCCATATGTGAAAAACTAATACCCATCATTGCATTTATTGGGAGTGCTACAATAGGGGCCATCTTTCTCCCACCTATACCTTTGATAGGTATCTTCTATTGCAGTACTTGGCCATAATTGCCCTGGCAGAGTAATAACCCAAAGTGTAGTCCTATAGCTGTGTCATTAATCGTCAGGTACTTCAATAAATAACATCCCTGCATGAGCCTTCAACACATAGCATTCTCGTGCGCAACAGAACTCTTTTATATAGTATAACAGGGTTTAATTATCGTGGTTGAGTCACTAAACTCAATAGACAATAATATCTCAAGATTCTTAAGAAATTCCACACATTTTCTTTGCTCATCCATGTTGCTAATTAAAAATTATCCCCAACTGTGAAAATCAGAGAAACCATGAGATGAACAATGTTCTGTCTTATTACCACTTTATGCTTAGTCAACCGCAGTTACATTTTTAAAATAAGGTTATAAAGAAGCAACTAAATTAACCTTATCTTCTGTGCCTTTAAATTGGGTAGTTTAACAGGATTAAAAGCAAAAACATGAATTACATTTCATTACCCATCTTGTCTGCTCTGATCTAAATATATTTGATAACCTCACAGCTATTGGTGAGCATGACACTTCTAGTACAGTTCGTTACCCTTATGCTACAGTAGCTTCTTCACCTAGCATCAGCATCATGTGCATCCAACTTCGTCATGGCTACTTTATATTTTTTCAAATCCAACATCTGTTTGAAACCTTTAATTTAAAATAATGTATGCATAAACATAGCCTAGATTTGTGTTATTTACCCTTACCTGGACAACAGCATACCTTTTGCTCTTGAATTCCGGAATTTCATGTGTGCTACACTGTACTGTTCTAAATCCTTGACACTTCTCTTCTTCACTTTTTACAAGACTATTGTTGTAAATTCATAGATTAAGGAGTTACATTCAGTAATAGCCAAACCATTACATTTAATATTCAAGGTCTCCATTTCCACAGGCTCAGTACCACAAGATTGGCGTAAAGCAGACGTGGTGCCTATATATTTATTTATTTATAAAATATTTTACCAGAAAGTAATACATTGAGAGTTACCTCTCGTTTTCAAGTATGTCCTGGGCACAGAGTTAAGACAAATAATACATGTTTACAAATACAGTTACATAAATTAGCAGGGTATACATTATATACAAGACATTGCATGCACAGTTAAAGAAAATATATGTTATGGGCGTATGTAACAGTTACAGACCAGATTAAAATATGAGACAGCCTTAGATTTGAAAGAACTTAAACTGGTGGTGGATGTGAGAGTCTCTGGTAGGTTGTTCCAGTTTTGGGGTGCACGGTAAGAGAAGGAGGAACGGCCGGATACTTTGTTGAGCCTTGGGACCATGAACAGTCTTTTGGAGTCAGATCTCAGGTGATAGGTGCTGCATGTGGTAGAGGTGAGGAGCTTATAAAGGGAGCTAGATCACAACCGAGGAATTACAGACCTGTAAGCCTGATATTAATAGTGGGGAAACTACTTGAAGGTTTAGTATGGGATAATAATTTTCAGGAATACCTATCGGAAAACAAAATTATTAATAATAGTCAGCATGGATTTATGAAGGATAGGTTGTGCCAAACTAAACGTATTTGGTTTTTTGAGGAGATAAGTAGGATTAAGACCAGTATAATGCAGTCAATGTGGTCTACTTAGATTTTGCAAAGGCTTTTGATATGGTTCCACACGAGATTAGTGTACAAAATAAAGCAAATTGGACTCTGTAAACATATTTGCACCTGGATTTAAACTGATGGAATGATAAACAACACAGGGTTGTCATAAATGAAACTTTTTCAGGTTGGGCTAAAGTTGTGAGTTGAGTACCTCAAGGATTGGTTCTGGGACCCCTGCTTTTTAACCTGTGCATTAATGACCTTGAGGTTGGCATCGAGAGCAAAGTCTCCCTCTTTGCTGATTAAATTTGTACGGTAGTAGAATCAGAGCATGATGTATTTTCTCTCCAGAAGGACTTGGAGAGACTGTAAACATGGGCAGGTAAATGGCAGATGAGGTTTAATACAGATAAATGTAACGTTATGCATTTGGGAAACAAGAATAAACAGGCTACTTACAAATTAAATGGGGATACATTAGGAGAGTCCTTGATGGAGAAGAATTTAGGAGTCCTTGTTGACAGCAGGCTCAGCAATAGTGCCCAAAGTCATGAAGTAGCTGCAAATGCAAACAAAATCTTATCTTGCATAAAACGGGCAATGATTGGAAGGGAAGTAAACATAATTATGCCCCTTTTTAAAGCATTAGTAAGACCACACCTTGAAGATGGAGTACAATTTTTGGCACTACTCCTTAGAAAAGAGTTTTGGAACCAGAGAAAGTACAGAGAAGAGCCACCAAATTAATAAAGTGGATGAATAATCTGATGTATGAGGAGAGTCTAGCTAAATTAGATTTATTTACATTAGAAAAGAGGTGTCTAAGAGAAGATATGATGATAACTATATACAAATATATTTGGGGACAATACAAGGAGCTTTTAAAAGAACTATTCATCCCAAGGGCAATACAAAATACACAAGGTCACACCTTAAGGTTGGAGGAAAGGAGATTTCACCAGCAACAAAGGAAATGGTTCTTTACAGTAAGGGCAGTTAAAATGTGAAATGTATTACCCATGGAGACTGTGATGGCAGATACAATAGATATGTTAAAAAAAACGTTGGACATCTTTTTAGAAATGCAAGGTGTACAGGGATAAATCAAATAAGTAAATATGGGAAGGATGTGGATGTTGATCCAGGGATAATCTAATTGCCAATGTTTGGAGTCAGGAAGGAATTTATTTTCCCCCTTATGAGATCATAAGATGATATTTCACTGGGGTTTTTTGTTTGCCTTTCTCTGGATCAATATACTGTAAGTACAAATATAGGATAAAGTATCTGACGTCTAAATTTAGCATAGGTTGGAATTGATGGACGTATGCCTTTTTTTAACCTCATCTACTATGTAACTATATAATATCTTATCAATGTAATGTTACTGGCTGCAATCTTTACACTTCCTACTGAATATTGGTGGTGTGTTCTGAAATACAGCCCACCTAGCACCAATACATGCAACTGCCATTGCATACATCAGGGGTGCGCAAAGTGGGGGCGCTAGATTTTCTGGGGGTGCATGGCTGTCACAGAGGCCCCGCGCTTCCCCGACGGCATTTAAAAGAGATGCCGGGGATCGCGTGAGGCCTCTGTAACTTCTTAACTAACCTTTGTTCCAATGACGCATCTCCATGGTAACCATCAAATAACGCCACGGGATCATGTGACGTCACGTTGCCATGGCAATGTGACATCACACGACCCCGCGACATCATTTCACACCGGAGCCGTGCAGGCGTGGGGGGGGGGGGTGTGCGAGCTGGAGGGGAGAAGAGAAAGGGGGGCACATGACGGTAAGTTTGTGCACCCCTGGCATACATCATTCCTTTGCAACCCACAAACATTTATTTACATGTTAATCATTTTGTTACTATCATTAGCAGGTGATATTAAATTAAGCCCAGGCCCTCCCTTTTCCCCTAACTTCTACACCTCAGAAAAAAATCCTTTTTAAATTGCCAAAAGGATTATCTATCATCCATATAAATATTTGTAACTTTCTGCGCAGGCTAGATGAACTATGGGCATTGTGCTTGCTGGATAAACCAAAAGTCATAGTTCTTACTGAAACATGGCTATGTACCAAAACTCTGGATAAATCTATTTCTATTCAAGGTTACTCAATCTTAAGAAAGGACCGGTCAAAGAGAGGAGGAGAGGTGTTGTTTTATGTTGATAATCCCTTCAAATTTGCATTACTAAATAACCTCTGTAGCCCACGCTCATTTTAAAATGTGGTTGGCATTATTTTTGTGATGGGAGGGGGTAACCAGGCTCTCAAATAAAGGTAAAGCCCGTTTTGGTTACCCCTGATCCATGTGTAAGGGTCCAAGAGAATTAGCTCTTGGGCCCAGTAACATTGTACCATTCTGTTATACAGTATTGTATGTCATAAAGGTATTTTTTGTGTTTTTTCCCTTTCCGCGAATGCCAGCAAGCAGGGATTGCTACGGTATGAGTTTAAAGGGGGGTTTTGTGGAGGAACCAAGACTCAGAAGTGTAGTAAAATATACTTTAATAATGTAATGTCCTTTTTTCATTCGGAACCAATGTCTGAACAGGCTGCCCGAGCTAACCCATAGGCGCCGGTAAGTCTGCTGGACTTCGGAGTTCAAAGCAGCCAGAGGATGCCCAGAGGTGTGATAGCGTTTAGTCAGCAGGGAAAGGCGGAGCACCAGGTCCGGAGATCAGTGGCAGTCCTCCAGGATGCAACTTGTTCTGCCAGACCTGGTGGAGCCTGCCCCAGCAGGTGGCATTGAGATAGCCAGGGAGAGAGGTGGCAGGCCTACGCATGTCCCTTGGCTATTTCGTACCTCCCGCTGACCTGGCATTTCTTGCCAGCTTGTCTCTGATTGGCTGCTGGAAATTTTCCTACACGTTGATTCGCTGCTGAGTTTTGTGAATGAAACTCAGAATACTATAAGAATCGATGAGCCAATAATATTCGTAGTCTTCGGTAATAGGAGCGCGGGTGGGCTTTTCAAAGTTGCTTCTGTGCGAATTGCAGAGCAACCGGCTTAAATTTTAAGTCTGAAAAGCCTGCCAGAGTCTACTGTCACGGCCAGCTTTATTCTATAGCTTGCCGGGTTTAATGCGGGCTAACCGCGGGGCTTTTCTCCGATTGAATCGGAGTTTCCCGCGCGGCGGCTGCTTCAATAGATAAGCACTAATGGCGCTTATCATTGAAAGCGCCCAAGGCGCGGGAAAACCGGCCGAAAACGGCCGGAGATAGCCGCACGCCGTCCGCGGGTTAAAAATACCCGCGGAGGCAGCCGCTTTAGATTAAAGCTGGCCGCCACTGTAAATCCCGACTTTTGCGCCCAAGTTCTCAGAAACGATCGTAGCTGATGAGGCTGGGATTTTATGCTGATTTGAGTTCCAGGAGATTTTGACTAACTCGCGGTCAGTAGGACCTAGTTCTCAGAACAGAATGTAGCGAAGGCGTATGGAACTTTATGCCGATTTGGGTTCCAGGAGATTCCAGTCAGGGTAAAGCTCTCCCATAGAGTTCCCTGCACCTAGGAAAGTCTAGTTTTTGACCCCAGTCCCAAAGTAAATGTTTCTTTTTGTCTGTATTTTATGTATCATTGTGTGTAAGCGAATTTATGCCAAATAAATTACAATTTATTTCATTGCCTTGTTTTGCTCAATGAATGATCCCGGTAAAAAGGTGTAAATAACCTGGTCTCCCATGACAATTTGCCACCCTTTTTCTAAGCCTATTGTTATTGTTGGCATCTACTGCCCCCCACAAGGCGCCACTACAATCCCTATGTCATGTCTAATTTTCCTGCCACTATTTCTACTTTCAATAGAAACAGTGAGGTTTTGATTCTTCGTGATCTCAGCCTCAATAGACTTGACCCTAATTTTTTTTTAAAAAAAGCAAAAAATATATATATACAGTACATACATATATATATTTATATACATAAATACACACACATACATACATACATTTATTTTTATTTATTTATTTATTTATAAAATATTTTACCAGGAAGTAATACATTGAGAGTTACCTCTCGTTTTCAAGTATGTCCTCGGCACAGAGTAAAACAAAATAATACATGGTTACAAATACAGTTACATAAATGAACAAGGTATACATTATATACAAGACATTGCATGCACAGTTAAAGAAAATATATATTACGAGCGTATGAAACAGTTACAGACCAGATTAAAGTGTGAGACAGCCTTAGATTTGAAAGAACTTAAGCTGGTGGTGGATATGAGAGTCTCTGGTAGGTTGTTCCAGTTTTGGGGTGCACGGAAGGAGAAGGAGGAACGTCTGGATACTTTGTTGAGTCTTGGGACCATGAATAGTCTTTTGGAGTCTGATCTCAGGTGATAGGTATTGCATGGGGTAGGGGTGAGGAGCTTGTTCAGGTAGCTGGGTAGCTTGCCCAGAAAGTATTTGAGGGTGAGACAGGAAAGGTGAACTTTGCGCCTAGACTCTAGTGATGACCAATCTAGTTCTTTGAGCATTTCGCAGTGATGTGTTGTAGTTGCATTGGAGAACAAAACGACAAATTGAATTGTAGAGGGTGTCAAGTTTGCCAAGGTGGGTTTGAGGAGCCGAGCCATATACTATGTCTCCATAGTCAATAATTGGCATTAGCATCTGCTGTGCAATACGCTTTCTGACCAGGAGACTTAGGGAGGATTTGTTCCTGTAAAGTACCCCTAGTTTCGCATAGGTCTTGGTTGTCAGGGTATCAATGTGCATCCCGAATGTTAAGTGGGAGTCAAACCATAAGCCCAGGTATTTAAAACTAGTGACAGGTGTTAGGGTGGTGTTAGCGTTGGTTCTAATCAGGAGCTCAGTCACTGGAAGCTTTACAAATTTAGTCTTGGTCCCAAATACCATTGTTACAGTCTTGTCAGTATTTAAAAACAGTTTGTTTTGGGAAATCCAGTTTTCGAGTCTCAAAAAGTCAGACTGAAGTATGTGTTGAAGGTCAGAGAGGCTATGGCTGTGTGCATATAGGATTGTGTCATCTGCATACATGTGTATTGAGGCTTCCTTACAAGCTGTGGGAAGATCATTAATGAACACTGAGAAGAGTAGGGGCTCCAGAACAGAGCCTTGCGGGACACCACAGGTGATATCCAGGGGGTTGGAGTTAGAGCCTGAGATGGACACATGTTGGGATCTTCCTGATAGGTAGGACTGAAACCAGTTTAAAGCATGTTTCCCTATTCCAGAGCTCTGGAGTTTGTTAAGCAGGATAACATGATCAACTGTGTCAAAAGCCTTTGCAAAATCTAGGAATACTGCACCAGTGAGTTGTCCCCGTTCCATTCCACACTGGATTTCATTGCAAACTTTTAGCAGGGTAGTTACGGTGGAGTGTTTGGGACGAATCCCAGACTGGAATTGGCTAGGGAAATTTGTCTTGGTGTAGAAATCGCTTAATTGGGAGTGGACACATTTTTCCATAACGTTGGATAGAATTGGGAGAAGTGAGATTGGCCTGTAGTTTGAGACAGTGTTTTTGTCCCCACTTTTGAAGATTGGGACAACTCTGGCAGTTTTCCAGGTCTTAGGGATATGGCCTGCAGACAGGATAGAGTTGACTATGGACGCAATATGTTTGGCAATGGCTGGGGCACCAAGTCGTAGGAACCTAGATTGTTGTAAGTCGGGTCCACATTGGCTGCTTAGTTTTAGTTTGAGGAGCGCTTGTGTAATCTCCTCTTCAGATACTGGGCTAAATTGAAAATTGTGGCCAGTGTTGGGAGGGGGTGGGACTATAGGGGTACTCCCAGGATGAGATTCAGGTTTGGGGTTTGTCCTGCATTTTGCTAATAAGTTAGTGGCACACCCCACAAAGTAATCATTGAATGCATTTGCAATGTCAGTGGGGTTTGTCAGAGTAATATCCCCCTTAGTGATATTACTTGGTTGTTGATGGTTAGGAGCCTGGAATATATTGTTGATAACCTTCCAGAAGTTAGCTGGGTTTGATGTATTTTGGTGGAGATTGTCAGAGTAATATTGTGCTTTTGCATACCTTGTTTGCCTTGTGCACACGTTCCGCAGGCATCTGTAGTGATTGAGATCCTTGGTAGTGCCAGTTACTTTGTAGCTTTTCCACAAGGCATCCCTGAACTGGTAGAGTGCTATAAGGTCAGGTGTAACCCATGGAAGGTGGGCCCCCCGTACCCTTATTTTGCGTAGTGGAGCATGGGTATCGCAGAGTTTTAAGAACTCGGATTGGAAATAGTCGAGCGCAGAATCAGGGTCGGGAATTAAATCGATTCTGTGCCATGGGCAGTTGGTAAGGTCATCCAGAAACTGTTGTGGGTTAAAGTTTTTAAATGTTCTAGTGAGGAGAACTTTAGGGCTTGAGTGGGCGGTTTAATTTTCCTTACACAGTACACTATTGCATGGTCACTGAAAATATCAGGAAGGATGCCAGAGGAATGGATTCTGCTGGGGTTTGAGGAGAGAATCCAGTCTAGCAAGGAATGGTTATGCGACTTCAGGTTTATTCGTGTGGGTTGGGAAATGATTTGCGATAGGTTATGTGACTTGAGTTGTATCTGGATTTTGTGGTTTTTAGGGTCGAGCCAATTGAAGTTGAAATCCCCTAGATGTGCTGGTGTGCTGGTTTTTAGAGTTCTCCACCAACATTCAGTAGATAGTACAAGGCTTTTGAGTAGTCCAGGGTGTATGGTGAAGTTGGGTGTGGGCCAGGATGGAGGAGTTTGTAGTGGATAGAGGGAGTAACATCTCCATGAGGCCAGGAGGAAGAAAAAAGTTAGAAGACATAGCAGGTTCATGATGCCAGAGGTAGGCAGTGCTGCAAGGAGCTGTTGTGAGCAGAGTGAGTGTGTGCAGACTAAACAGCAGGGGTGTGCCTGTACCTTGTCAAGTGTTTTGCTGCATTGCAATGCTAGGGTCAATTCAGGGTTTCAGTGTTTTGTGCAGTCAGTTTTGGGAGAGGCTGCAGTGAAAGAAGTTGTAAAGGGGTGGGGGGTTAAACTATGCAGGCTAACAAGCATGGGATCATAGTGTGAACTGAATAGCTTACCGTTTGTTGTCTTGAGTAAAAGAGTGTGCAGTAGATCCATTCCCCAGTCACCTCTAGTCAAACTGTAGTCTAACTGTTATTATCACTTAAAAACCTCACTTTAAATGCCTCACTGCCTAATGCAGTACATACATACATACATAGTATATACACACGCACATTTAGGTGAGCTCAGACCTACCCTTATGACAGAATGCATTAGTAACACTATAACTTTCAATTCTTTATCTAGGTTATAGGGAGTATACATGGCAATAGTTCCGTCCAGGAATTCCATAAAGTAACCCCTTGTTATTAGATCTATCCTTAATAGCCATGAGAATTTGTTCACAGTCCTCTTTATTGCTGTCAATTCTCCTCACTCATAAGAATTGTTAAAAAGGTAACAAGCTAAATTGGAAAATTACTGTTCCATAAAGGGACTGCACCTTTGTGGTGCAGGTTGTTGTGACTGGTTAACTTGGCATGGAATACTCTGATTTCATTTGGAGAGTTCATATTACAGGCCAATGCTGTTCGATCACATGCAGTGCCCGGCATTTACACTGATAGACGCACATGCCTCAGTTACACTGAGCATGCACATTAAACTTTTAAGAATCTTATCGGCATCATTAAAATGTGCTCCTGCTGAGACTGTGTGGTATTGAACGGATGCCAAACCACACTTGTAAAAGATAGGCTGCCAAGTCTAACAAGCTCACATGTTTCCAAAGAAAAAAAAGAACACCTTGAAAGGTTTTTTTTTAGTAAAGTCTGACAACAATTTCCATGCAGTTTTCTTCCTCTTTTTTCTCAGTGAAATATTTATATTTATTTTATAAAAATTACATACAAAATCTGCTAAAATAACACTGAACGTTCAAACCCCTATTGGATGCAAAATTATCAGTGGAGATAAATTTTCAAGGCAAACTGGCAATGGTGGACTCGACTGATGACTGATATCGTGGGTAGAATCAAGAGACTGGCCGAACCTCGCATGGCAGTCTGTCAGTGAATGTGGCTGTAAGGAGAGTTATGCTCTTTTTTTTTTAAGAAAATGAGCATAAACATTTCTCATCAGAGGGGAAAAGTATCCCTGGAAGCCTGGGGTCCCCGGAGCTGAAATTAATGGGGTTCAGCTCCAGAGACCCCCTGCTTCAATTATATAGAACACATTTTTAAATAAACTTTACCAAAAAAATTGCAGTCATCGATTGCTTCTTTAAAGTATCTGACACTTACTTTCGTATTGTATGTCTATATTTATATAGCGCCCAAAAGTGTACTCAGCACTTCACAAAGAATACAGTACAGAGAATAATAATGATACAATAAGTGCAGCAAAAAATGGGGATATTACAGAGACAGCAGGTGAGGGAATAAGTGCTGTAGATGGCAGTGCTTGGCCACAATGGGTTGTAGGAGTGTTAGACAGTAACCATGAGTGCAGGCTATTCGGATGCTTTATTTGTGGGACGAGTTTTAAGGTTAGTCAGTATTAAAATGAGAGGGTTATCACAATTTACAGGGGAAGAGATGGCAGGGAGGCATGGGTGAATCAGGTGTGTATGTCTGGGTTTAGGCTTAGGGGAGATCCCCAGCAGCAGGAAGGAGTAGATAGAGGATGTGGATAGAGCATTTGTTTGGGTGTTTTGTATTGAGGGTAAAGAAGTTGATGGAAGAAAGGTGTATAAATAATGGTGCAGTGGGGGGTGGGGAAGTTGGAGATAACAGTGACGTTCACAAAGGAGTGAGGAAACGAAACAGTAAACGGAAAAAGCAATAGGGAAGACAGTGAGATGCAGGAGGAGAGACTTCCCAGGTACTGGAGGATAGAAATATTACAAAGAATCACAGCTTTTCGAAAGTTAAGTTCTCACAGTTGTAAAGTTGTTGTGGTGCAGAGTCCCAATCTTCCTCAAATCTTCACCTGCAATTTCAACTCCAAAATTAAGATTGGACACAGCCAAATAGCTTCACAACCTAGATTGTCTGTCTTAAATACTCTGATCACATGCAATTGAATAACAATTAAGGGATGGGTCTGCCTATCAACTCACAGAAACATACCCCAATAGTTAATTACATCTTAATTTCTCTTGCAATTGTTGGTAGGAGAATTCAGCTCAAGGAAACACACCTGTTTGAAGAAATAAATCAGAATGTTAATCCATATATTCAGAATGCATCCATGATTAAAGATATAGAAATAAAACATCCAGGGATATTAATTCCAAAATTAACTCTGCCACACACTTTAAATGCGACCCTTTTGATGTTACACAGCCATAAAATTCCATAGGAATTACACAGAAACTATATTGAAGAACATGACTGACTTTTTAGGAGTGTGGGTCCATTTTTATAATTAAGACACCAAAATATATATATATATAATAATATATATATATATATATATATATATATATATATATATATATATATATATATATATATATATATATATATAAATGTAGCCATGCTGTAAAATGGCTGCAGTCATCTCTCCTGCTGAAAGTAAGGCCTGGTAAGTTATGGGCATGCCAGCAGTAATCATGGAGGTTTGCCCTCACACCCTGGTGAGGTGCCCTATGTATGGATGGGAGTGGTCACAGGCTCTGACTCCATGGTTAGTGATGTCAGAGTTGTGTCAGCCCCCAGAGGATACATAAGGCACAGCACTGATCAAAAAGCCCCCAGAGGATACATAAGGCACAGCACTGATCAAAAAGTTAGGATTAGGTAATAGGTTCTTCCCAGTTCAGGAAGGAGCGAAGAGTGATTATGTTATAAGCTGCGGAATTATGAGACTGTGACCAGGGACCTGGCACAGGGTAGATACCCCTACGGGGATAGGGAATCCCTAATCAAGGAGGAATATACCTTTCAGAGGGAAGCCGCTGAACAATTATGTGTGGCTAAGGAACACTCACTGCAAGGGGCAGCTAGCCCACATCCCTCAATAAAGATGTCCCTGTTGAACTATACTCTCGTGTGTAAGTGTGGAGTAATTGCACAGAGAGAAGCACCACCGAGGAGTTCCTCACCAGGCCCATCCACAAGCTCAAGCTGGGATCCTGATGAGGTGGAGGCGCTGCACTGGATCTAGGTAGGACTCAAGCACACTACCTCAGTTGCCTGTCTGGGTTGGCAATCCCCACACACCATCATGCGGGAGACTCAGGAGTCCTGTTGCCAACAGGTGCACCACCAGACATCACACTGTAATGGGGACTGGTTAGACCACAGGGGCCAATATGAGATTGGGTGGGTCAGGCTAGTCCACAAAGTCCGTTACATTTGGAGGCGCTGCTGAGATGAGACTTGTCAACAGGACAGGCTTTTGCTAGGTCACTTGGAAACAAGGAGAGTGTCTGCTGCCACTTTGTGCTACGTTGGGACGGACCTAGGGGTAGTCAGGGGGCTGATGGAATTTGTCAGTTCGCAGGGACGACCTAAGGGCCTGAAAGGAGTTGGGGGTTTGGAGCCAGGCTATAGCTGTCCTAGTCACCTTGAGGTAGTGCTAGTTGGTAGGATGCCTAAAGGGATAGCCTGTTAACGTGGTCAGGAATCCTGGAGAGGGTCTGCGCTAGGCTAACCGAGATAGGTAGACGCCCAAGTACTGCATGGAAGCCCCAGAGTACTCTAGCCTATTCCAGACCACTTACCGTAGGGAGCACAGACTGGGAGGAAGGAGATACAGCAGACACTGAGAGAGTGAGCCTAGCCTGAGGTAGTGCATACACGAGTCCAGCCTACATTAGGTACACATGGTGGTGCATCAGGGAAATCTTTATTGTGCCGGTGTGGTGGCTGCCCCGCAGAGAGGAGCCCCATGTACAATACTATTAAGTACAACGAGAAAATGGCGACCGCAAGAATGGAGGATCCACGCGGTGCGAATAGTCCAAATTGGCGACTGGAGGCTGATGGGGAGAGCACGCCTGGCATGCGCCCCGCTGAAGAGCAAGCTGTTACCGATATGTCTGTCACGAGCCTGCTATGGAGTGGAGTGAGAGCCGTGGCCGCCCCGTTTTGGTCCTGCCTAGGGCACCGAGGCGCTACCCTGGAGGACTGTGTTGAGGACATTGTTATAACAGGAGGAGAACACAGTGAGAGTGACTGTCAGTCGGCATACAAACAGATGAACGCTACCTCATTCATTGATCAAACTGACAGTGCGACCCAAAATGGCGGCTCCCGCTTCCCTGGGAGACCGCGTGGGCCGATTGCAGAAAATTCTGCAAATGCAAAACTTGCAAGGAATTGGCCAGAAGTGGTGCCAACAGGAGAGCCCCGCCCTGATGGGGGGTATGGCGCGAAAGCTGCGGCCGCGCCTTCATGGACAGTGACTCACTCAGCCCCAGTGCTGAGCCAACCGATTAGCCTGTGGGACCCTCCCCTAATCTCAACCAGGGGGAGTGGTTTCCAACTATGCCCTATGGGTATGAATCCCGCGGAGCGAAGCGCTGGTGAGGCGACAGCGCTGCTAACAAAAGTAGTCCCCGCAGCTGGAGTTGTGTACGGAAAGGAGGGGTATTTCGCATGCAAGGCAGCTGCAAGAAATCGGCTGGGATTGGCGCCAAAGGCAGAACCCCACCCAGTGGGGGATAAGGGCGCGAAAGCTGTGACCGCGCCCTCTAGGACTGAAAGAGGTGCGGCCTCAATTAAAGAACATCCTATCCCATTGTGGGACCCGCCCATAATCGCTACTACTGGGGGCGGGTTCCAATTGTGTCAGACAAGGGCGGAGCTGAACCAAGGAGTGGCTGACAACCTAACCCCTGTTGATCACTCACGCGGAACCAGCTTCCAGAACAGACCATTGTTGAAAGTGGCTCCCACCAGGACAATGGCCTGCTCCCCAGAAGTGAACAAGATCGTGTCTACTCAGCCCTATGCAGTACCAGGGGGGGTACTGGTGATATGCGTAGCGGGCGCGGAGACAGTGGTGGGCCTCTGCCTGCAATGCAGACTGCCCGGCGGTACCATGGGCACAGCGGCGCGCTGTCCCCAGTGTGGCACGCAATACCTGTGGCCTATGCCCACATTTGTGACAATCCAGACAAATGACCCAACGATACGGCTAGGCTGTCCGCCGAGTCCCCCGGCACACTGTGGACCAAGGGTGCAGATCCCGGAGAATGGGGATCGGAGCCGGTTAATACGGCTGGGTCCGAAGAGCATGGAGCGATCGGTCAGGCAACTGACCAGGAGAAGAGAAGGCGGTTGCCACGATCGGCGACCCCAAGTACCCTTAACGTGGATTCCTCGGACGAGGGACCCAAAGAACTATCTAGTACCCTGGTCTGGCCGGTGGCGGTGTCCTGCAGAGGAAATGGAGTGAAAAGGCCACATACCAGGAGTGACAGTGGGAGGAGTCGGGTGTCGCCGGTGGAGCGGAGGCCTGAAAGGCGGAGCCCATCCGTCCCCGGGGTCGGCGGGACCAGCGGTGATGGGCGATCCACGCCCAACCTGCGGACTGGTAAGGATAGTCCTTGTTCTTGCCAGGCTCCGGTGCTGACACTAGCATAGGAAGGGCCATGCCAGGCCAGGACGGCGCACGTGGGCGCAGGCGGACTTCCGGATATCCTCGTGGAGGAAGAGATCCCGCATGGGGGTCCATCCCAAGATGGCGGCACCTCCGCGTCCGGTGATGACGTCGTTTCCGGCGGAGGCAGCGGAGCAACCGGAAGGAGATCACCAACGCTTCGGCGATCGGGCAGTGGTTCCCGATCGACTAGGAAGACCAGGAGCCAGCGACGGACCGAGGAGGGTGAGACGCAGCCGGCGGTATCACCGCTCAGTGGTACGGGACAGTCCGATAATGGAGAGCGGGTCGGAACCCCGCGGCTGCCAACCGCCTACCCCTATGCCCAACCCCACGCCTTAGATAATGCCCCTGCCCCAGTCACCTGTTCCCGGGGATCCTCGTCCAGCTTGGGGGTGTCGGAAGGGTCCTTGGGGGTTGGTGAGAACCGGACTGGGGAGACACTAGGCAGCTTTGCCTCTGAGGGTGGTTCAAGGGGTGGAGGACAATTGGGACACGTGTCAAAGTCCCGATGGGTGCCTGAAGAGGCTGATATACAATCGGAGGAGATGCCAAAACACAAAAGGTGGTCCCGACCCCGTTCCGCGGGGACCTCTGGGGTATGCTCTTGGGGGGGGGACTGATGAGGGAGACTCTCTAGAATCTGGGCCCAAGAGGCCCGTTGGTGGGCGCCCTTATTTGAGGGATATGTGGGGTGGATGGACCGCACGCGGTTCCTATTAGAAAAAGACGATGGTGGACTACTGGTGGGCTAAAGGGGAGTTCATGCCTGCCGAGAGAAAGAAAAGAGTTACAGTTCAGGTGGTTCCTAATAGGTCGGAATGAGATTGAACCAATGGGTCCTGAGATATTATCAGACCCTGTGGACCCAGATGAGCCCTTGTCCTGGGTATTACCAGGGAGAGCAGGAAACGCCAATTTAACCAGGTGCAGCCGAGCCGAAAGGGCCATTACGGCTAAGTATAAGTACTCACATGGACTGGAGTACCCTTATGTCCCAGAACCCCTCATGCAGGAGATTGAAGATAACAGGGACCAATGGTTAAGGGAGACCATAGAAGAATACATGGTCAATAAGGGGGGTGCCATTACTGGCAGTAAGGCAGAGGAACGGATAGAACACCTCATAAGGGTATGGAGCATCGGGCGGAGTGTTTATAAGCACAAGGTGATGTACCGGCCTGAAAGGGGTTTGCCGCGCAGTTACAGCGTGACTGTACTGGACATGGGGGGTCGGGAGGTTAAGAAACCCGATCCCCGGCACTATTATTAGGAGGTACTGGGTAGCATTGCGCGAGTTCGTGGCTGCTGGTCAGGGCGTGCTTGGCGCGATGTGATTTGTTGTTTCATAAATCTCATGTTATAATAAAAAAATGTGTATGTTCCATTTTACAGTGCTTCCTGAGGAAAGGTATTTCAAATTTAGGTCCCAGCCGGGGTCGGTGGGATTCACCAGGGGGAGAATGTAGCCATGCTGTAAAATGTCTGCAGTCATCTCTCCTGACAGTAAGGCCTGGTAAGTTATGGGCATGCCAGCAGTAATCATGGAGGTTTGCCCTCACACCCTGGTGAGGTGCCCTATGTATGGATGGGAGTGGTCACAGGCTCTGACTCCATGGTTAGTGATGTCAGAGTTGTGTCAGCCCCCAGAGGATACATAAGGCACAGCACTGATCAAAAAGTTAGGATTAGGTAATAGGTTCTTCCCAGTTCAGGAAGGAGCGAAGAGTGATTATGTTATAAGCTGCAGAATTATGAGACTGTGACCAGGGACCTGGCACAGGGTAGATACCCCTACGGGGATAGGGAATCCCTAATCAAGGAGGAATATACCTTTCAGAGGGAAGCCGCTGAACAATTATGTGTGGCTAAGGAACACTCACTGCAAGGGGCAGCTAGCCCACATCCCTAAATAAAGATGTCCCTGTTGAACTATACTCTCGTGTGTAAGTGTGGAGTAATTGCACAGAGAGAAGCACCACCGAGGAGTTCCTCACCAGGACCATCCACAAGCTCAAGCTGGGATCCTGATGAGGTGGAGGCGCTGCACTGAATCTAGGTAGGACTCAAGCACACTACCTCAGTTGCCTGTCTGGTTTGGCAATCCCCACACACCATCATGCGGGAGACTCAGGAGTCTTGTTGCCAACAGGTGCACCACCAGACATCACACTGTAATGGGGACTGGTTAGACCACAGGGGCCAATATGAGATTGGGTGGGTCAGGCTAGTCCACAAAGTCCGTTACATATATATATATATATATATATATATATATATATATATATATATATATATATAAGGTTGAAACATGTCTGTGAGTGGGTTAACTGACTTTGCATCTCCCAAGTCCTTGCTTAAAAGCTGTGTTTAAAGCAGCATGCATTGACAAAGGGTTGCTCATGTAATGTGAGCATGAGATAAAAAGTGGCACTGTGTGCTCATTTGCATGTCATTTCCCAGAATCCCTTGCTGCAGTGGAAGTGCTGTTTGCTGGGTGATAATGGTGAAAGACAGGGTTGCAGACCTGTCTAAGACATGCAAATGAATATACAGGAATATTTACAGTTGCTATATATATATATATTTAGGTGTGCAAAAGTATTGATTTAGAATTCAGGGAAAAACAAATCCTGTTGAGAACACCACACTTTTAAACATCGTCTTTATTGTTATCATTCATATACAAAATGCTCTTTTGGATTTTGGTTACATTGACATTAATCTTGTTAAAAGAAAATGAACAGCGTATCTGCTTTTGTTAGCAAAGAGATTGGCAACTCAAAACCTGGATTGCCGCAAATAGATCAGACTTTCAGGCCGTCACATACTGCAGCAATGCAAATCATCGTTTGAATTACACAGAATAACTTTAGTTTTAAATTAGATGCATCCATGTTACGAGCATCAACCCTGTGTGTCACAAGACTGTGTATGTGAAAGGGGTTAATAACACCGACCTATCCTGCTGACTCACTTACCTCCTTGCAATAACTCCCCAAAAACCGTCACACCTCACACCTCAATTACACTGCCACAACCAAGAATTATTTACAGTCTTACCCCCAGGAGTCCATGGTCCTCTTTTTACTAGAAAAAATATGTAATTCACACAAAAACCCAATGTAGCAAAACATACGGTTAATCTCTTCACAAAGATACTAAGTTCAATTAGAGCCCAAAGACAGTACTCATTAAATTTTAGATTTAATATATGAAAGGTGTACAGTGCTTTACACGATGAAAGGTCCATACATGACCAGAAACGTGGTTTCTCCTTTGTTCTTGGCTGCCACAATAAATGGAGAATTGCATTGTGAAATTGTTGAGTAGAGATCTACTTTGTAGCTCTGTCCTAGAGGAGACCAGCATTTTGAGGAATTTGTTTGTCTATGTTGTGTTGGCTGCACAAGCAGGATTCTCCTCACCTGAAACTGTTTCCCTGCACGTTGGAACTGTACTTGTTTACACTACACATACTGTACAAAAATGGCAGACAGCACCACCTACAGGAATATATGTAAAAAAATATATATATATATATATATATATATATATATATATATATATATATATATATATATATATATACAGTGGTGCTGGGGAGACAAGGATTCCCTGTCAGTTCCTAAATAAAGTATTATATAAACAAAAGTCTACTGTGCACTCATATAGTGACTTTTGTTTATATAGAGCTTGTTTACAGAAAAAGGAATGTTATATATATGCAGACACTTTCATAAAATAAAATAATAAAAGCAGAAAGATTAATACGTTACCACCTATTAGACTCTATTAAGAGGTCGAGAGACTGAAATATGAGAATTCCTCTGTTATTTGGTATAACACACCTCTGTTAAATTCTACTATTGACACCCAAATGCATTGTTTTGAAACTAAAAACGTTGCCCCTGTGACCAGACCAGACCAACCTTTTGTGGGTGTCTCTAATTTCTCACTCATTAATCTTGTGTGACATTTATGGCTGGGAGAATGAATGATTTTAAACTCAATGAATCTGAGATAATTAAATACCCTAGAAGTCTCTCCTTGTAACCCAGAAAACCTGTTGTATTTGATATTGTTGCACATGTCTAATTTTGCATACCACAAGTCTATATTTTTCTTCATCCTTGGGAATGACATCAGATTTTAATTATCATACATTTTTAAATCTGTAGGGAAACGGAGTGTCTTTTCTGTCACCTTTAGTCTGATAACCACAACAGTCTCAGAATTCACACAATGCCCTTGCAGATAGTCTAGAAACCATGTCAAATCTCTGGTACATCTGTACACTTTAACCAGTTACTACAATTATAAACATATAACCGTTTTATTGGCCCATTAATACAAAGACCATTTTGACCCCGAAATCCTCACAGGAGACAGAGAAAAATAGGTATTTTTCGAATGAAAGTGAACCCCTTGGTTGCTGTATTGTTACCCCAACTGAATAGGTTAAATGCATTGATGTGACAATGCATACAAAAAACTATTTTGTTTCCCACCCAGGCCACGAGTTTCCCAACCCTGCTCTTGCACATTACTGTATACACAATAATAATCAGGATTGTTAGTATTTTGGGGGCAGGACAAAATCCATTTTGGCATCTGCTCAGAGTAAATTCTGACATCAAGGCGACAGAAATTAGAATGCACACATGTACTGTAGTTCTATTGGTGATATAATACCCGTGTTGATAACTTGCAAAATAACGACAATGCGCCTCTCCAGAAAAATAAACTGTAGATTGTGTATTTACTATTTAGTTCCACATGTGCATGTTAGAGATTTATCTGGGTGATCTATGGGGAGGATAATGGAAAGATATACAAAGGTACAGTATGATTTATTAGGGATATTGTATTAAAGAGGTAATCCAAGGCGACAGATCTCTTGGGACCCCTTGGTTGCGCAGATATTTACAATCGAATTAGGTGCTGGTAGTTGCTCTCCTCGGCTAACGGGGTTCATAATATGTTCGCTGTTCAGATATTTCCCAGTCTGCGAGCCAATAAGAAGCAGTGATGTCATCGGTGCAGTTTCCTATTGTCCCATGTGGCGCGGGAGCATCAAACCTGAAATCTCTGCTTACTCAGTTAGAGCAGCTACCGGCACCTACTTCGGAAGTAGTAGGGGATCCCTGGAGCTGAAATTTACAGGGTTCAGCTTCCGAGACCCTGCTTCAAATATATATATATATATACACGACTTTAAAAATAAAATTTGCCTTCTTCTAAGGCAGCTATCCATCCCCCCAGTTTATGAGATACTTACAGTTTTAGATGCTGGTATGCTTCCTGATTACATTAACATTGCGGCTGTGGTCGTTCAAACGGAAGCCGCAGTGTCATCAGGTGGCCATTTTGATTATCCTGCAACAATTTAAAGCAGCAGTCCAAGCTGCGTTTTTCCTCCTTTAATATGTGCATCAATACAATCCACAGAATAAGTAATTAGCTAAGTTGCCGATCGGTCCGTTCTCCTGTGATCGATCGGCAAAGATTCATCTCAGGGGTTCACTAAATGATTGCAGAGGAGTATTGACTCAGTATCTATGACATTTTTTAAATGGTTGCTATAGAAACAAAAGAGGCTTGTTACATTATAATACAAAAAATGTCATTCAAAGTTGTTTAAAAAAATGCTACAAGTATTTTCTCATAATACAGAACTGACTTAAAAAATTTTTTTTTTTTAAAAAACACATGTAGGATATTGCTTGGTCTGCAGCTTTAAGTATCTTAAAGAGGTCTCTGGAGCTGAAAACATTAAAAGACATATTTGAAACAATATATTTTTGGAAGGATACATAATATCCCGTAGTGCAGTTCAATGATGGAATACAGATGCAACTGCCGGTTTTAGACTACTTGCCAAGGAAAATCTGTGACCATCTCGCAGTAACTCATGAGATGGTCCACAGAAGGCTGTAATGGCCCATCGGATTAACACAGCGGCGGTCCCTGCGTTTTAATGGGACTCGCAGCCCGGTAGGATTCACACAGCATGAGTCCCATTCAAATGCAGGGACCCCCACTGTGTTAATCCGATGGGCCATTAGTCTGGCTGCAAGAATCTCGCAGCATTGGATGAGTTTAGAGCAGAATTCTAAACGCAAGCAATCTACAACCGGCAATTGCAGCGGTGTGTCTTGCTCTACCTTTTGTGTGTATACACAATACTCTGTATAAAACTGTGAACATTTCATGACAGCACTATAGCTACAGTATGCATTTATAAAAATGTCTTCTGTCTGTACTGTAGCTGCTATTTGAATATTCTAATTTCTTGCATCCCTTTGTAGCCAGGTCCCTCTCTTACCTCCGGGCTGCGCGAGGGGACGGCTCCGGTGGGAAGATTGCGGGTGTCATTGGGGGGGGGCGATCGGGTCACCAGAGCGCTGCGGTGGTACCTAATAGATTGCACCACCATCTTTAAGTCCGTTGCGCATGCGCGAGCTTCAAGAGAGAAAGAGTGCAGCGGTCAATAGGAATAGGCCTAGTGAGGGGACTACAAGTCCCAGCAGCCTCAGGGCAGCTAGACATGTGTTGCAGGAGGACCAATAGGGCTCCTGGAAAAGCGGAGGAGAGCAGTAGATACATTTGGCGCGCTGGGACACCATGCTAGTCTGGACCAGGACAGAGAGGGTGAAGGTAATGTCCAGGGAGCAGTGCGCCCATGGACTAGGCCAGATTTCCCCCAGGTCCAAGATAGATCCCCTGACTCACTGTAGATGGTGTATGCTGCAGGGAAAGGCCATAGATAAGGACCCCTCCCCAGTAGTGAGAGACATCAGCAGCAGGACATTGCATCTGAAGGTGAAGTGCGGCCTGCAGTCTGTGAGCAGAGTAAGGCCACATTATCAGAGACTATTTTAAAGGGGTACAATCCAGCTGGAGTCTCCTTCAGAGGCATCCGCCTACGGATCAACACAGTAGAGGAGCCGGTAGATTGCGGTGCAGAACCATGTCGCGGATCCACGGAGTTCTTTACTTGTTGACCTGGTCTGGACTGAGACCAGGGAGGTATTATTCACGTGCACCAATGGCCCAAAACACTATGGGAAGCGCTATCCCACACATACTCTTTGAGGAGGGACTAGTTGTGGGCACTAAGGGGCTAAGTGCCCAGGCACTACAGTATTTGGGGGTTCCACCTGGGGGGGTGTTATTGTGTGGGAGAGGCCTTGCATGGCCATGTTATGCTTGTCGTGTATTATATGTGTTTAGTAAATACTGTTATAATATATACCGTGTGTGTTTACTATTATTGTGTATATTGGTTCCTGTGAGGGGCTTCTCCCACTACGCTGGGATCCCTGCACCGAGATGATAATTATAGCACCCCAGGCTCCCCGTGGCAGAGGCCTGGGCACTCTGTGAGCCAACAGGTAACGGCAGCACCGGTAGTCTCTCTATTTAGGGGGAAAGAGGGTTACACCATGATATCAAAAGCAGGATTGCCATTTAAATTCAAATAATCCAAAGACTGAAAACAATACTTTTTATTACATCGCTAAATACATGTCTAGTATGGACAAGAAAAAATAATATTTTGAAAAAGGTACTTTTTTTGTGTTCAGAATGGAATTCATGCAGATTATTAACGTATGTTCCACTTTATTAAATATATTTAAAACACACACATACAGTATGTATTTCATGTTTTTAATTGTATGACCCATTCCTTCTATATCCATTTGACTGACACTGGCAAAGATAAAAGTTGTTTAGCAACTTTCCTCGCTGTTTCCTCTCCTTTCAATTCTCTTTCCAAAAAAAAAATTGGAATTGAAGGAGAAGTCTATGGGAATAACTGAGAAACTTAAACAAATCAGCCAGATGAAAATTACAAGGCACATGGGAGCATTCTACTAGGAAAGTTGCTTTTGACCTTGTTTAACAGCAAATGTTTTCTAGCAAGGGATTTCACTCTGAACACTCTAATTATACTTACTGTACTATGTCATCTGCCTTGTTGGCTGTCTAACTAATCTACTTTGAAAGCAGCAATAGTGTGTGACCAGATTTTACAAATTGAAAAACCGGGATACATTAAAAAATTATGTACAGTATACAACAAATGACATGACTAAAAAATAATATGTTATAATGATATTTGTCAAGTCGCTTCTCCATTTATGCTGCAGCTGAATGTTACTCTCCATTATAGCACAGAAGTTCCGCTCTTGCTGATACTGTCCCCGCCTCCTGATGATACTGGCCCCATCCCCTCCTCTGTTTCCAAAAGCAGGAAATTTTTAAGATTTTAAACTCACTGCGACATGTGCTGCAAATCTGGGACTATCTCGGGTAAACCAGGACGTCTGGTCACCGTAGCAATAACCCTACTCTTTTTTTTTTTAATTATGTAAATGAGATCAGATGCATTGTAAGAAACCCCAACCCTCTCTATTACCATGTCTGAGATCAGATGCATTGTAAGAAACCCCAACCCTCTCTATTACCATGTCTGAGATCAGATGCATTGTAAGGAACCCCAACCCTCTCTATTACCATGTCTGAGATCAGATGCATTGTAAGGAACCCCAACCCTCTCTATTACCATGTCTGAGATCAGATGCATTGTAAGGAACCCCAACCTGCTCGTGTGCTCTGCCCTGCTCGGCTGGGTGATTCGTGGCTAGGCGCGCGCTCGCCTGGGGGCGCGGACTCGACGTCATGGAGCTGGTTTGCCCTCATTGGGTGAACCGCTCTCGTGACGCGCTTGCGAGCAGCAAAATAAAATTTGCTTGCTCTAAGCGACGAGCGGGCGCAGGCGCTTGCGCACACTGGCCACACACATTGACGCAGTGTTTCATCGCGGCCAGCGTGAGCCCGCCCGCACAGCGCCACCCTGGATGAGGCCTAATAAGGCTTCTGAGATCAGATGCATTGTAAAGAATCCCAACCTTCTCTAATAGCACGTCTGAGAGCAGACGCATTGTAAAATTGGTACAATTTTGAAATAACGGAAAATTACAGGGAACCCTTTAAGAATAACCGGGGAACCCAAGGATTCCTAGGAACCCTGGTTGAAAAACACTGCTTTAGACAAATGAAAATGGACATCAAATCTCACAGTTCCTTCTGGTCAATAGGAAGCTGCAACGTCAGGGGGATGCCATTGCATATTCCTGTGAAAATGGCTCAGTTCTGGAGGGCATCTCCAATTTGAGAGATATATATATATATGATGATATGATGTTACAATGGATTTATCCGAAAAATGTGTGTATATATATATATCCAGCACTCCTCCAATACTCAAGGTAGTAACAGCAGGTGCTAGTGCCATATAAATGAACTACTCACTAAATCGGACCTGGTGGAGAAATATTCCACTACTCCCATGTGGCTACCAGTAGCGAGACATTTCAAACTGAAACAGCATAGCCTGGCTACATTCAGGTGTATCCCCATCACACAGGCACATGTTCCACCTCGTGGTGGGAATAGACACAAACTGTTACTCCAACTAGAGGCCAGAATGACATACAAATTGGATACAATGGCCCCTTAAAGCTGCAGTTCAGTCAATATCCTGCATTTGTGTTTTTTTTAATAAATCAGTTCTGTAGTAAGAAAAAATACTTTTAGCATTTTCTGTTTTTAAAAAAACAACTTTGAAAGACCAATTTTCTTGTATTCTATTTTAACAAGCATTTGCTAAGGCACTGCCCCTTCATGTCCTGTCACAAGCCCTGGCACACCCCTTTGTCAGCCCTGCCCTCCCTCTTGCACATGTCAGTGCAGGAGTGCTCATGAATATTCATGAGCTTCCACTGACTGACAGAAGCAGATGAAAAACATGCCATATCTAAAGATGTCGCCAAATTTTGCCGATCAATACATGGAGAACGAATTGACTGGCAGCTATATAGTTCTTTAGGTAATTAGAGATTGCCCACATGAAACCATTAAATTAAAAAATAATAATAAAAAAAAAAAAGACTGAACTGCAGCTTTAAGGCCTTAATGAAGATATGAACCTTGGATGTTTTCTTTAGCATCTAATATAATGGCTATATATACTGTATGTAGCCCTTTTTCTGACGCCTTCCTAAGGGACTACTAGTACTGTACTCAACCTGCGGCTCCAGGAGATATGAGCCTCCGCTAGCTGGGAGCCTGGGGTAAGGGTTCTAGCGCAGCGCCTCCACTTGCCCAGGATCCCCGTTATGTAAGATCGCCCTGGGCAAGAAACATACCAACAGTGCGTGCAACCAAGTTTACTATGCATAGGCAACCATGTCTTAATCTCTATATAACGTCACACATAACTTGCATATATATATATTATAACGTTAGAGTCCTTATACTACCGTGGCTCAGCCACATCCCTAGAGGATTTGTCCCGTATAACAGTGGCTCCGCCACGCTCGTATAGAGTGTTGTCCTTGCAAGATATTAGCTAATATGCTCAGTCCGCTAGCCACTTGCTAGTGTCACTACAAAGTTATTGCTAAGGCGGGATCAGCGCCTGATGACCGGTGTTGGTGCACTTGCTTTACAATTGTACCTTCCGGTCACGGCGGTGACCGGTGCCTCTTCGCAAAGGGTCTGTTGCCTTCGCTCTGGGCCTCCAGATGTTGCGGTGTCCAGCCGTCTGATCCCAGATTACTGTGACCGTCCACAACTCCGTGCGCTGTCCCTAAGGTGACAATTCCTTCCACTATCGGGCATCCCTGCAGTACAGCAGCCTACTGTGACTCAGGGAAACTTCCTATGGGCCTGGGGGGGTAATAGCTGGCCTATGCAGGCGGGTCACGGACCCCCTGCACTCACACTAACTCCTCTCGCTCTGTCCCGATCTCCTCTGCCTAGCGTGGTCTCTCCCTCCTTCCTTAATTCCCGCCCTCTCATTGGCTCCTAGCGTCAGGTGACTGTTCCAGAGCTCGCGGGAGTTGTTGTCCATTATCAGAGCCTTTCCCTTATTGGCCTGTCGTTCGCGCGCTCCCATTGCGCATGCGCGACCTCTTCACCCCGTCAGTGTCCTTTGCAATATTGCGCAACAACATGGCGGCACCCTACACTACCGTGCCGTCGCGGAACCTGCCATACTCCCTCCGCGCGCACACACACACGGTATCTAACACACCCTTACATATATTTATTATTGAATTTGTATGTGACAGTTTCTGGTCACTATCCACCACCCGTGGTATCATGTTTATCTTATCTGTCTTGAGAATGTCCTGACTGTTCAATGATATGTATAACTTCACAAGTAATGTTTAATCTGCATCTTCCCTTGACATTTACAGTATTTCCCTTCCATTTCCCCCTTGTCCTGTTTCCCTCCTCCTTTTCCCTTCCCCTTTCCCTTCCCCTCCACTCTCCCTCCCTTCTTCCCCCTCCCCTCTCCTTCCCTCTCATGTTTTTTCCTCCACTTACCCACACTACCTTGGCACTTTGGGTTTGTGATTGTTTTTACCATACATTTTCCTCCAGGTTATGTACCCTCTGTCCCCTATATACTAACGTGTTTATTGTGTTTTGATTTGACCTAAACTCCCTTATTTTGGGTCAATGGCTGAGCGCTTGTATGTATCATACTCGCGCATAACCGGTTCCCATGGTTACGGTGAGACGCTACGAGGGGACTCAATATGGGTTAGGCTGAGTCCCCAATGCGTTCTGTGACACGCGCGCCCATCAGGGGGTGGGCGCATGCACAGCGCTATCCGCGATCTGCGGTCTCCAAGAGAGAGGGAAGCTTGCGACGTGAGGGGGCGTGCTCGGGGATTTGCGGGGCGTAGCCATTACGTCACGCGGCTGGTTCGCCCTCATTGGGTGAAACGCCGGTGGGGGCGTGACCACGCCTCCGTCGCAAGGTTTGAACTCAATTTGATTGAGCCGTGCGCACAGGCAGTTACTGGGACCGCAGCCTTAGTTGCTTTGGATCAGATATGTGTCCACCACTAGGGGGCCTTTCTTATACGCTCTTCAGCCAGGATTACTTTTACTGAGGCTTTATTATGCTGCAGCTTGTATCTTTGGATATGGTCCGCAGTTCCGCATGGGGGACTTTGCGGGGGCGCGCATCCGCATGGTCTCCATGGTGACCATAGTTGCTAGCAGTGGGGGACTAGACTCTCCTGCTTCATGAGAGCAGCTGATTTGAATGCTTGCTATGACTGTACAGGACACGCCCACAGAATGCACCATGTGACCGATTTGTGACCAATAGCGGGTCTTTTCACACAGCTGCTGTTTCATTCAATTGGAATTGTGTATTCACCTGTTTTTTCACGCAACTCTTGATGTTTAATTGTAATTGATGGGTGTGTTTATAGGGTATATATGTCACCGAGTTTCACAATCACTTAGTTTTTCACACATGGCTTCTCTATTTTGGCTTTATTTTTGTTAAATAAATCATGACACGGTGTAATATGTCGTGTTGTTGTTCATCTGAGGTTGTATTTACCTAATTTTAAGACCTGCTAAGGAACAGATGATTGCTATTACAGTATGTCCTGATATGTAAAACCATAGAATTCAAAGAGGGTGTACTTTCTTTTTCACAACTGTATACTGTATATTAAACATACAAAATCTTACCAAGCTCAAACCCCATTATACGCTATTATCTTTAATATATAAAATTGAAATTTGTGGGGTTGTAGATGTGGTGAATCTGATTGGTCCGTGGTCGTCACTCAGCCTCTGGCCAATCAGATCGCATGCCTCTCATTAGCCTGCGTGGCTCTATGACGTCACCCAACTGCCACACACACGCACAAGCACTTGGCCACTGTCCTCTTCATCCAGCTCACCTCCCCGCCGGCTCCCCCCAGGGAATCCACCAGGCTCACCTGAGCCCTGGCCAGCAGCAGCATGTGGGTAGTGTCGCCGCCGACACAGCTCCGCGTGGGGGATGGGGAACCACCACCAACGACGACACCCGCCTCTGCCCCACCACCCCCCACCCTCTCTCAGCAGCGCCTCACCCTCTCTCAGCAGCGCCTCACCTCCTCCCCACCCGCTGCCGCTGCCACGGCCGGCTCACCGTGCCTCAAAGCCCCCGCACCGACATCCTCCTCCCTCCCTACAGCTGCGGCTGCCACGGCCGATGTCCTCCTCCCTCCCTACAACTGCGGCTGTCACGGCCGCCTCACAGTACCCGCGCCTCACCGCCCTTTCCCTTCCCCAGCTCCTACCTGCAGCCTCTGCTGCTGCTTCAGGTATGGGGACAGCAGGGGGGGGCGGGACACATACAGGGAGGGGGGGGAGACATGCAGGGGGGGGAAGAAGAGATGCAGGGGGGGAGAGATAACACACCCAGTCACTCACCCACTCAGTCACCCACCCACTCAGTCACCCACCCACTCAGTCACCCACCCACTCAGTCAGTCACCCACCCACTCACCCAGTGGAGCTGTGAATGGGGGGGGGACGCAGCTGTTAACACGGGGGCCACATTCATGTGCAAGGGGGCCCAGATTTTTTGTGGGGTTGTAGCCCCTGCGCCGCCATCCTCCCCCTCCCTACAGCTGCGGCTGCCACGGCCGGCTCACCGTGCCTCAAAGCCCCCGCGCCGATGTCCTCCTCCCTCCCTACAACTGTGGCTGTCACGGCCGCCTCACAGCACCCGCGCCTCACCGCCCTTTCCCTTCCCCGGCTCCTACCTGCAGCCTCCGCTGCTGCTTCAGGTATTGGGACAGCAGGGGGGGGGAGACATGCATGGGGGGGAAAGAAGAGATGCAGGGGGGAGGGGAGAGATAACACACCAACTCACCCACCCAGTCACCCACCCACCCAGTCACTCACTAACCCAGCGGAGCTGTGAACGGGGGGGCGGGGGACCCAGCTGTTAACACGGGGGGCCACATTCATGTGCAAGGGGGCCCCGATTGCTGTTAACGGGGGAGGAAGGGGGGGAGAGAGGGCAATAGAGAGGGACAGAGGGCAATGGAGAGAGAGAGATGGCAATGGAGAGAGAGAGATGGCAATGGGGGGGAGAGAGAGAGGGGGGAGCGGAGACAGAGGGGGAGCGGGAAAATTCAATGCCAGGCAACGCCGGGTATATCAGCTAGTGTAAGGAGAGGAGTGGGACAGTATTCACAATTGTGCTGTAATTAAAAAGCTGACTAGAGGGGGCGGGGAGAAGCTCCTACCTATCGCTGCAACTTCCATTCTGCCTGTGCATTATCCCTCGGAAAAGGGATAAAGTATACCTTAATGCAAACACACATAGCTCTGTCATAACGGCAAGTGCACGCGTCATAAAATTATATAAAGAGATACTCCACCAGAATCCGAAAACACAGCACAGTAAATTACCCATACCTATGAAGAATAAATATAGAAAAAACATATAGTAATGTACTTAATAAATTGTCGTTATGGATGTGCAATTAGATACATAGATCTATAGATACATAGATACATAGATCTATAGATACATAGATCCATAGATATATCTATCTATATATACACATACACACCTTTCCCGGATGTGATGATTATCCTTTTGAAAGCTGCCAGAGACTCCAGTTTGGTTCTTGGCTTGGAACTTTATCAGGATGAAGTTTCTGTATACCTTACTACCTCTCTCACCAGTATCCTGCATTGGTTTCACTTAATTATATTGATATTGTGGGTTCTCTTTATCATTACTTGCAATGTTGTGGTTTTTACTTGTACTTTGTTGGAGAGCCACAATTACTTTATTTTTAATTTATATTGAAGTTCTATCCATAAGCGGATTTGTATATTGTGGATAATACTTGTGATTTATATACTCACTGTCACGGTTGTGCTAACCACAAACCTGGGTCGGACCGCGTGGCTGAGGTGGGGTTGTAAAAGCACCGACCTTAGACCGCGCAGGCTGATCCGGATTGCGCAGTTCGTAGTCGTACGTAGCAGGGTCAGGACTGGAGAAGACAGCATCGTCAGTGGACAAGCCAGGGTCAGGACTGGAGACATCAGGGTAAACGTTGTTCAAGCAGGAGTTCGGCAACAGGTAGTCAGGAGTTCCCCGCTTCAGCACAGGAGACAGGAACAGACTGCTGCGTGAGACTAGCAGCCGGTCTCAGGAAACAGGGAGCTGAAGTCAACAAGGAGAGTACTCCGCTTCAGCACAGGAGACAGGAACAGAACTCTGCGTGAACTAGGGAATAGAACTAGAGAGATTAGAACACAACAGAGCCAAGCCATAGGGCTTGTGGCAGAACACTTGTGAAAACCAGGAAGGGTTATGCTCGGCAGAGAAGGATTGTGGGGATGCAGTACTTAAAGGCCAGCGGGCCAATCCCCGGAGGAGGGTGTGAAGGCACTGCTCCAATGAGTGAGTACAAGGCTAGGTTGCAGTGATAGCTTGCACAGCTGCAGTAGATACCAGAGGGAGTGTTCCAGGACTGCACAGGTCTGTGAGGCAAGGTAAGCAGTAAACTGAGGTGTGGATTCCTTACATTACCCCCCCCCCCTTCACGTGAGACCTCTGGGCGAACATGACCACTCATAGAGTTGGGGGACCTGGAATTATTCCCGAACTGTCTAGGATTGGGGGTAGAGTCGTGGTCCAGAGACTCATGGTCACTCCTTTGTGTACCCCCACCCCCCCGGTGAGAACTGCAGCCAGACAGGCCCATCCATGGGTCTCGTGGACATTGAGTTGTTCCTAAAGTTTTTTAGGCGGAAAGGGGATCCGTAAACGAGCAGTTCCTTGGTGAGTATTGTTCTAGGATACGAGAGTGGTGGTAGAGACATCATTGGTACATGGCTCGCCCCGCAAAATGGCTTGGGAATCCAAGGCTGTGAAGAACCAGAGGGTTCCGGAGCAGAATCGGCAGAAGAACCCCCACTGGGAGCCCAGTCTTTAGTAATGGGACCAGAATTTAGGATAAGCGGCCTTGATAGTTGATCGAATATACCAGGGCGACCTTCGGGACAGACAAAGTCTTGGCTGACCTCTGCATGTAAGAATTTGAGAGGGACTTCTCCTCCAGAGGTCTCCCAGGTAGTGGTCAGCGAGGGTATAGGGTGGGTGGGAGCATTTCCCGGTATTGTTATGGAAGGTGACAAGGCAAGCAGTAAACCAGACATAGAGACCGAAATCTTGGGATACGTACAGAGTATTTCCAACTCAGAGGAAATAACAGGGGCAACAGAAGGTTCCGAGGGCGAAAACCATGGTTTCACAGAGGCAGAGAAGCAATCAACAGTGGAGCTCCCAAATACTGGGGGGCCCTCAGTGGGAGATAGTATTGTCTGGGGATTAGGAATAGGCTTTGGGGCTTTAATATCAGGAACTTGAGAATAAGGCAGAGCAATGGTAGCGGCGGGAGGGAAGCTAACATCAGAAGCTGAAGTCTGTACTTCAGTGACAGGGACCTGAGAGACAACAAGCGGCAAGTAGGAACCATGGAACCTCTTAATGGCAGACACCTTAGGAGCACAAGGAGTCTTATCCAAAACTGCACGGGCCATAACAACAGGGGTACTTGACATGACAAAAACATGAATAGGTGTGTTTACTAGTGCAAAAATTCTGATAACAGGACTCCTAGCCAGTGGTGAGGGTGTCTGGGTTTGACTAGTGAGAAAATCAGATGTATTGATAAGTGACTTAGAATCAAATCACTGAGGTTCTAGGTTTGCTGGACATGTGTGAAAAAATACCCTTTAAGACAGGAGCTTTAATTTTTACCCCGAGTAACACAACGGTTGCTGGGGCATATTTAGATGCAGTGCTGAGGGACTGAGGTTTAGCAAGGGCAGGAAAACTAAATAGCTCAAATTTAAACACCAGTATTAAAAATATAGACAGGGTGGTCTCAGACTGTATTAAGGGTGTAACAACAGATATGCTGATCCCTGGAGGGTTTGCATAGGCAGAGAAATCAGGGGAACCAAAAGCAGGAGGAGATTCTGAATCTGAAGGAAGGTTTTTACCTCTCAGAGTATTGGGATGGACAAGGCAAATTTCAGAAAGAGGGGAAACAGTGTGCCGGCTTCTAGCTAGCACATATGAAAAAGCGTCACTTTTGAGTGAAGGCAGTGTGTCAGCAAACATTCCTGGGAACACAACATGAACCCCAGGAGGGACATAATGAACACTGTACGCTTTTAACTCTAAGCTTTGAGAAGAGGAGAACACAGACAGTACAAGGGGGGTAATCACAACTGTACTGGTCTCTGAAGTGGGTATTTGGTAAGGAGTGTCTGGGAAACCAGAAATGACTGCAGATTCCACGAGGTGGGGACTATGCGCTGAAGCAGGGATCACCGCTCTCGGGGTGACAGACTGGTTCAGCGAGATACCCGGGAGTGGGAACTCTGCGACCAAGCTTCGGGAAAAACCTGGTACCAAAATACCTTTAACTGGAATCAGAACTTTAGCCGAAGTTTCAGGGGGCACAGCAGCTGAAACTTGAGCTGAAGCAGGGGCTTTAAAGCAAAGACTAACTAAGGACTCCGCAACATTAGGGTAGTCATTCAATGCAACCTCTGCTGTCGGAGTTGGGGAATCATTCTCTGAGGTTAGAAAGGAGGCATTAACTTGGAGGCAGCAAGAATTTACAGGGGTTAATGCAGATAGTACCTGAGAGTAAAAAATAGGGAGCTTTTCCTCTGTAATGGGAGGCACAAGGGATTTCACTTCTGGAGCTAGGACTGGAGACATCAGGGTAAACGTTTATCAAGCAGGTGTTCGGCAACAGGTAGTCAGGAGTTCCCCGCTTCAGCACAGGAGAAAGGAACAGACCGCTGTGTGACACTAGCAGCCGGTCTCAGGAAACAAGGAGCTGAAGTCAACAAGGAGAGTACTCCGCTTCAGCACAGGAGACAGGAACTGACCGCTGCGTGAGACTAGCAGCCGGTCTCAGGAAACAGGGAGCTGAAGTCAACAAGGAGAGTACTCCGCTTCAGCACAGGAGACAGGAACAGAACTCTGCGTGAACTAGGGAATAGAACTAGAGAGGTTAGAACACATCAGAGCTAAGCCATAGGGCTTGTGGCAGAACACTTGTGAAAACCAGGAAGGGTTATGCTCGGCAGAGAAGGATTGTGGGGATGCAGTACTTAAAGGCCAGCGGGCCAATCCCCGGAGGAGGGTGTGAAGGCACTGCTCCAATGAGTGAGTACAAGGCTAGGTTGCAGTGATAGCTTGCACAGCTGCAGTAGATACCAGAGGGAGTGTCCCAGGACTGCACAGGTCTGTGAGGCAAGGTAAGCAGTAAACTGAGGTGTGGATTCCTTACATTACCCCCCCCCCTTCACGTGAGACCTCTGGGCGAACATGACCACTCATAGAGTTGGGGGACCTGGAATTATTCCCGAACTGTCTAGGATTGGGGGTAGAGTTGTGGTCCAGAGACTCATGGTCACTCCTTTGTGTACCCCCACCCCCCGGTGAGAACTGCAGCCAGACAGGCCCATCCATGGGTCTCGTGGACATTGAGTTGTTCCTAAAGTTTTTTAGGCGGAAAGGGGATCCGTAAACGAGCAGTTCCTTGGTGAGTATTGTTCTAGGATACGAGAGTGGTGGTAGAGACATCATTGGTACGTGGCTCGCCCCGCAAAATGGCTTGGGAATCCAAGGCTGTGAAGAACCAGAGGGTTCCGGAGTAGAATCGGCAGAAGAACCCCCACTGGGAGCCCAGTCTTTAGTAATGGGACCAGAATTTAGGATAAGCGGCCTTGATAGTTGATCGAATATACCAGAGCGACCTTCGGGACAGACAAAGTCTTGGCTGACCTCTGCATGTAAGAATTTGAGAGGGACTTCTCCTCCAGAGGTCTCCCAGGTAGTGGTCAGCGAGGGTATAGGGTGGGTGGGAGCATTTCCCGGTATTGTTATGGAAGGTGACAAGGCAAGCAGTAAACCAGACATAGAGACCGAAATCTTGGGATACGTACAGAGTATTTCCAACTCAGATGAAATAACAGGGGCAACAGAAGGTTCCGAGGGCGAAAACCATGGTTTCACAGAGGCAGAGAAGCAATCAACAGTGGAGCTCCCAAATACTGGGGGGCCCTCAGTGGGAGATAGTATTGTCTGGGGATTAGGAATAGGCTTTGGGGCTTTAATATCAGGAACTTGAGAATAAGGCAGAGCAAGGGTAGCGGCGGGAGGGAAGCTAACATCAGAAGCTGAAGTCTGTACTTCAGTGACAAGGACCTGAGAGATAACAAGCGGCAAGTAGGAACCATGGAACCTCTTAATGGCAGACACCTTAGGAGCACAAGGAGTCTTATCCAAAACTGCACGGGCCATAACAACAGGGGTACTTGACATGACAAAAACATGAATAGGTGTGTTTACTAGTGCAAAAATTCTGATAACAGGACTCCTAGCCAGTGGTGAGGGTGTCTGGGTTTGACTAGTGAGAAAATCAGATGTATTGATAAGTGACTTAGAATCAAATCACTGAGGTTCTAGGTTTGCTGGACATGTGTGAAAAAATACCCTTTAAGACAGGAGCTTTAATTTTTACCCCGAGTAACACAACGGTTGCTGGGGCATATTTAGATGCAGTGCTGAGGGACTGAGGTTTAGCAAGGGCAGGAAAACTAAATAGCTCAGATTTAAACACCAGGACTTGTAATATATGCAGGGTGGTCTCAGACTGTACTAAGGGGGTAACAACAGATATGCTGATTCCTGGAGGGTTTGCATAGGCAGAGAAATCAGGGGAACCAAAAGCAGGAGGAGATTCTGAATCTGAAGGAAGGTTTTTACCTCTCAGAGTATTGGGATGGACAAGGCAAATTTCAGAAAGAGGGGAAACAGTGTGCCGGCTTCTAGCTAGCACATATGAAAAAGCGTCACTTTTGAGTGAAGGCAGTGTGTCAGCAAACATTCCTGGGAACACAACATGAACCCCAGGAGGGACATAATGAACACTGTACGCTTTTAACTCTAAGCTTTGAGAAGAGGAGAACACAGACAGTACAAGGGGGGTAATCACAACTGTACTGGTCTCTGAAGTGGGTATTTGGTAAGGAGTGTCTGGGAAACCAGAAATGACTGCAGAGTCCACGAGGTGGGGACTATGCGCTGAAGCAGGGATCACCGCTCTCGGGGTGACAGACTGGTTCAGCGAGATACCCGGGAGTGGGAACTCTGCGACCAAGCTTCGGGAAAAACCTGGTACCAAAATACCTTTAACTGGAATCAGAACTTTAGCCGAAGTTTCAGGGGGCACAGCAGCTGAAACTTGAGCTGAAGCAGGGGCTTTAAAGCAAAGACTAACTAAGGACTCCGCAACATTAGGGTAGTCATTCAATGCAACCTCTGCTTTCGGACTTGGGGAATCATTCTCTGAGGTTAGAAAGGAGGCATTAACTTGGAGGCAGCAAGAATTTACAGGGGTTAATGCAGATAGTACCTGAGAGTAAAAAATAGGGAGCTTTTCCTCTGTAATGGGAGACACAAGGGATTTCTCTTCTGGAGCTAGGGACGTGACCTTGGCTGGCGAAGAACAGGGAGTTACCAAAGGAGGCTCATAGGGGTGACCTGCAGGGGTTAATACAGGAATGACCTTGGGAACAGCACTTAGGAATTCAAACTTAGTATGTGGAGGTAGAAGGGATTCCTTCTCTGACGGGAAGGGCGCACAGGACTGCCTAGCAGGGGTTAAAGCAGGAAAAACCTCAAGGGCTGGAATGGGAGATTCAGAGTTAGAAATAGAGGGAAAAAGGGATTCGTTCTCGGATACTAGAGCCTTAGTGTTGGCTAGAGAAATATACGTATACTCCAGGGGAACCTCACAGGACTGATCGTCAGGGGTTAAAGTAGACATATCATTGGTGTCAGAGTAACCGGGCGTACAATCAGGGCTAGGGACCGTGGCAGATTCTACATTAGGGGCCAGTGATAGTGGGACAGTTTGGTCATTTCCTGGAGAGGGAGATACGTCCCCAGGTTTAGCGACAGGACTGGCAGCAGAGGGGGACTGCTAAGCGGCAGCGTAGCTGGCGAGGAGAGGGTCCTGTTCCTTTATGCAAATGTCCAAAGTCAGGGAAAGTGCACAGAGTGTGCTTTGTGCGTGAGCCAACATGAAGAGAGGGTCCTGTTGTACTAGGTAAATGTCCAATGATAAGGCCAGGGCATAGAGTGCATCTTGGGCGTCGGCCAGTCCCATAGGGTTCACATTATCCCAGGTTAGAGGGGAACCAGGGGAGCAAATACAACTGGCCAGTAACACTTTTAATTCCTGGAGGCAAAAAGCCTTCATAATAAGATCATTACGGCATCGGGGGTTAAACCTGCTAACATAAACGGATCTTCCAGCCGAGGTAGTATTTCGCATAGATACTGGGACTGGTCTGCAGGCCGGGACAGGATTTCAGACAGAAACTTGCCAACCCTCACCACAGGGCGGTCCAAGTTTGTGGGGCCGAGCATACTGTCACGGTTGTGCTCGCCACAAACCTGGGTCGGACCGCGTGGCTGAGGTGGGGTTGTAAAAGTACCGACCTTAGACCGCGCAGGTTGATCCGGATTGCGCAGTTCGTAGTCGTACGTAGCAGGGTCAGGACTGGAGAAGGCAGCATCGTCAGTGGACAAGCCAGGGTCAGGACTGGAGACATCAGGGTAAACGTTGTTCAAGCAGGTGTTCGGCAACAGGTAGTCAGGAGTTCCCCGCTTCAGCACAGGAGAAAGGAACAGACCGCTGCGTGACACTAGCAGCCGGTCTCAGGAAACAAGGAGCTGAAGTCAACAAGGAGAGTACTCCGCTTCAGCACAGGAGACAGGAACTGACCGCTGCGTGAGACTAGCAGCCGGTCTCAGGAAACAGGGAGCTGAAGTCAACAAGGAGAGTACTCCGCTTCAGCACAGGAGACAGGAACAGAACTCTGCGTGAACTAGGGAATAGAACTAGAGAGGTTAGAACACATCAGAGCTAAGCCATAGGGCTTGTGGCAGAACACTTGTGAAAACCAGGAAGGGTTATGCTCGGCAGAGAAGGATTGTGGGGGGGGATGCAGTACTTAAAGGCCAGCGGCCCAATCCCCGGAGGAGGGTGTGAAGGCATTGCTCCAATGAGTGAGTACAAGGCTAGGTTGCAGTGATAGTTTGCACAGCTGCAGTAGATACCAGAGGGAGTGTTCCAGGTCTGCACAGGTCTGTGAGGCAAGGTAAGCAGTAAACTGAGGTGTGGATTCCTTACACTCACAAACACATGATGTTAGCACTTAGTTTTATATAAGCACTTTTACTGTTTTAACTTGGTGCTAAAGGGCACATGCAGAGTAATGTGCCAACAAAATGGCGTTCATGGCGCACGGTAAAGGGAGAGAGATATAAAACAATGAAAAATCACTGAAGTGATACAATATACCAGCACAACACAGCAACTGGAGAAAAAAGTCATTTAATCATCCATAATGCAGACAAAAAGACCAAAGTTTCGGTCCCCAAGGGGGACTTTCTCCATGGTAACATTATCACTTAGAACCACACATTTTATACTAAAAAAAACAGTGCGAAAATAAAGACAAGATGAGGAGTCAGTATATATAGATACTGCACCAAAATTCAAAGACTTTTGAATGTCTCTGTATACTGTACAGTATGTATTAAATAAAAAAGTTCTTTGGATTTGGATGAAGTATCTTTATACATTATTTGGATTTGCCAATTTTTTGTATGGTGCACTTAATCCCATTTTTGTTTTTATATATACATAGATAGACAGCCACACACATGCACAAATAAATGAGTACACAAACTGGGCACGATTGTTACATAAGAACAAGTCATTTTGGGCTTAACTATAGCACAAATGACTTCAAAGCGTGTGTTGAAAGGATATAATAAAAGCCAAGAAGACACTAAAGAATGCTCCTTTAGCAGATAGATTATGGGAATATTGCTTAACCCTCACTGAAAGATGTCAGATGAATAATGTGTTATCCTATTTAATGCATTGGTTTCCTTTTGAATTATCTTTCAAATTGTTCTTTCCAAAGCTTTCTAGCCCATGACCCATAACGGCCTTTATAGAAAGCATCAAACAATAGCAAGCGCAGAGCTTGGCAAAGGGCACAAATTAACACGGTGAAAAAGATGTGGTGGTATATGCAGGAGGATATTGTACACACGATTTGTCAATATTTGCAAATCCTGTAAGCAGCAGTCACTGAGATACTTGTTTGATCAATTTATGCCAAGCAGAGGAAAAGGCAAGAGAATGGCAAAAAATGAGAGAATGTGTGCTGACTTGCACTTGTAGCAAACAGCATTTGATGCAGCCCCTGGAGATTCCCTGCAGAGGAGATAAAACCAATTTCACAAAAAGTATATATTTTTTTGATTATTGAAATAACGCAGATTCTCGGGTTGCCTTTGTCACCTCTTTCCATGTGAGTCGGCGCTGGTAACAGGTGTTACAAGCAAATACTGTAGGATACAGGAATATCACTTTTGCTGTTTTATTAGCAGCAAACATACATTGGCATCAGGCCTCTTGGGAAACAACAACAACAAAAAAATCATACATTAAAAGCCTAGCTCCCTCTTGAACCAAGACTGCAATCTTAATGCTGGTCTGGTTTACCAGCCTAGAACTAATTTCCCCACCAGGGCCAACTAAGCCAGGTCCTGGAAACCTCATCAACAGTCCTTCGCAGGCTACTGCTGCAGTGTTTGCACAGAGGTTGCTTCTGAAATCACAGGGATTCTTCCAAACAGGGCTTCTCCTCCTGACACTGGGATCTGCAGGAAAGACCTTGTCCCTAGATCAAGTTCAGGGAAACTCTGTCCCTCTCGCTTTTTATAGCAGCATTTAATGCTGCTCTCTTTTTTTTTTTTTTTTTAAATCTTTGCCAGAGCTTCTCAATGATCCCCCAACATCCAGGGAACCTCTAACACCCATACTAGCACTGATCAGAATATGTGCCCACAGGAACACAAAATGGAGTCAGGACATGACGTGGAGGCCAATAGAAAGGCTACGATGTCACCTTCTATTGCTGACCCCGCTGCCATATTTCTAATTACAAATATATGGTGGGTCATGGGGTCCATGTGTGTTGGGTGGGACAGGGGTTGAGCTCCTGGGGACCCCTCAGTTCAGGTAAAATGAAACATTTCCAAGGGGTGGGAATTGGAAGGAATCAGCACCACGCCCATACATATACTAATACCCAGCCAAAATACACAGTGAATGGAGTGCCCCTGTGGGAGTAGTCAAAATGAATACAAGTAGCCACAAATCTAAAAGACTAGGCAACGAAACTCCCACAAACTAATAGGGCACTCAAGTGATTAAATGCACGGATTAAAAACAATTAAAAAGAGAACATGAACATCTGCATTTAGTTGTTTGTAAAAAATAAATGTATTTTTTTTATATTTTGAGCATACACTTTAGTGCCCTATTCATTTGTGGGAGTTTCTTTGCTAGTCTTTTAGGTTTCTTGCTACTTATATACTTATATTCAAGATGAAAAATCTATATATATCCACTTGGAGGGTTGTGCTGCACAGAACCCTGCCCTGGATTCTAAAATCATAGTTTGGATTTCCTTTTTTTTTTTAGCCCCTGTTGGGTGTGCTTCCAGATTGACTTTGCCACTCCATACTGCATACATTTTTGGTGGGGGTTTTTTTTTGTGTGTGTGTAGAAGTTATACACTAGACATCACCAATACACATAATCTATAGAGATGAACTGGGATTTTTTTTTTTAATACATATTTTTATATATGATATATATATATATATATGAGATATATATATATATATATATATATATATATATATATATATATATATATATATATACATATATACACACACACACATTTTTTTAAAAATAGAAGTTGAGTAACACACAGTTAATGCAATCATTTTAATTCGGGTGAATTTAATTCAGGTGAAGGGGTTAACCCCTCCTGCAACCTTCCTGGTAGGCCTAACCACCAACCCTGGGCAACTACACCCTTCATCCACCCCCTCTACTCCCAATAAACCAGGTACTCTGGTTTAACCCCTTCATTGCCTCAGCTCCGGGGACCCCCTGCTATTAAAATTAAAGCTGCCCGATTGCCTGTATGAGCTGTGCAGGGAGATGCAGCTCTCTCTGTGCAGCTCTAAGAGACTGTTGGAGCTAAATAGAACGTTAAGCAAACACAAATTAGCGCAATTTGGCATTTTTTTTTACCAACGCTAAAAAAATTGCGATTTTTCCTGGTGAATACCGTTTTTACACAAATTTCAGAACGTTCATTAGGAACATGCCAACCCGATCGATAATGCCATGAACTTTCAATCGAAGTTTAGTGAATGGGCCTCATAGTGTATTGAGAGCGATAGAGTGTAGATATGAAAAATAGTGAGGGTAACACTGTGAGACACAGTGAAAGAATTATCGATCTTGCATCTCTCCACTATAAAGAAGCATTGAAGTTGTGAGAAATTTGAAATGCTATACAGATACCTTAACCCATATCATTATGATTTATTGTATTTGTAGCCCTGCTTTCCCCACCCCAAAGTGAAATCTGAGGGTGGCTGTAAATAGCTACTGGTGCTGCCCTTTACCTGTTGGTTCACAGGAGCCTAAGCCTCCGTCGCTGGGAGCCTGGGGTGAATTACTCTTACCACTTACTATATGGTGCTGCGCCTCCACCTGTGATAGATCCCAGCAGAGTGGGAGCAGCCCCTTACAGGACACTCTTACAATGAACACATACATATTTGTAAAAAATAGAAAGGACTTTACTGGTAGCATAACTATGTGTAACACCTCACATAACACTCTATATGGATCACTAATAATACAACTATCCTCCAGACCTCGCAGGGCCGTATCCCCACCTTGTTCCCAATACTGTGTAACTCACACAGAGTCCACAAGAGTCCCACAATACCCCAAGGGTGTGACTGGTGTTAAAGTTGGTGCACTTGATGACTGTACCTGCCTGGGGCTCCTGCACCCGGGTACAGCAGAACAACTGAAGTAGACCCATCTGTGTCCAGCGCCAAAGTCTCCACGGTGGCGTCCTCCTTCCAACAGAATGATCTCACCACACAGATAGTCCCTTTATCTGTAGTGAGAAAGGTCTGGTCGCAGACCTCACTTGCCAGGCCACGTCGCACTCAGCTGTGTCCCTGACTATAATGGCCTGCTAAGGGGATCCGTTCCCTATCTAGGGCATGTCCCTGTAGCAGCCACAAACTATACCATGACTTGTGGCCTATCTGGGGCCTAGGGGGTCTCTGGCCTAGTGCAGGGGCCACTTGCTCCCTGCACCTACACAACCTCCCCTGTCTATCTCCCAGCTCCTACTGAAACTCTATCTCTCCTCCCAGGGAATCTTGCAGACCTATTGGCTCCCTAGCGTCAGGTGGTACTCCCTCCCTATGCAGCCTGGTAGTTGTAGTTCCTTCTGCAGCAAATTTGCATTGAAGCCGCGTGCACTAATATCACTGCGCATGCGCGACTGTCATGGCTGCCGCGAGTCTCTGCGCATGCGCGAGCTGACTGAGGGCCTCCGCAACTCCTGCCCCTGTCTGCGCATGCACGAATTAAAAGAAGATGGCGGCGCCCTGCTACGGGAGTCGCCGGCGAGCCCATCGCCCTGCCTGCAAAACCTCCACTGCAATGAGGGTAAGAAAGGAAAGCGGAAGAGCGGGGGACCAGAGGGGACCTGGCTACATATTGATGTATGATCAGCTCATGTGCTTAGTAGAATTTGCAGGTATAATTATTCTCTGTCCTAAAAAGTATAGGAAAATAAAGTCCAAGTTCATATAAAGAACCTCATTATCACACAGCAAAGACAAGGGATACTAGACAATTTATTTTTTATTTATTTGGCGAAACCATCACCCTTTTATTAGAATTCACTAACCTCTATTATAGGATAAAGCTGGTAAATTCTGGGCATTATTGAAATCCCTGCTCTCTGATTAGTTAAAATGTCGGGCATTATCCAATCAGTAATGGCACAGAATTTTTGGCACCCTGAAAAGTTTTTCAGCCAATCAGCTTTCAGTTTTCATTCATAAAGAGTGATATTTGATCTTAGACAGGGGAGGTGATTGGACAGGAAGCAGCAGCAAGGCACTGACTCCTCCCCCACCCTGCCTGCGGAGAGCTCCGCACAGGAGAGTGAGGGGAAAGTTTTTTGTGTCTGTTGTGTGTTTTGTGGGTGTAAAAAGGGCAAGCAGAGTGTTTTATTGGTGTGTGTGTGTGTGTCTTCTGTTGGTGTGTATTTTGTGGGTGTAGAGGGGGCAGCAGAGTCTTGTGGGTGTGTGTCTGCTGTGTGTGTTTTGGTTGTGTAGAGGAGGAGCTGCAGTGTGTGTCTTCAGTGTGTGTTTTGTGGGGGACAGGAGGGGCGAAGAGTGTTTTGTTGGTGTGTGTCTGCAGTGTGTGGGTTTACAGGGGGCTGCAGTGGGTGTAAAGGGGGGGGGGGCTGGTGTGTGTTTTGTGGATGTAGAGGTGGCAGAGTCTGTTTTGTTGATTTGTGTGTATCTCTGCAGTGAGTGTTTTGTAGGTGCAGAGGGGGGGCTGCAGTGTGTGTTTTGTGGGTGGAGGAGGGATGCAAAGTGTTTTGTGTGTGTGTGTGTGTCTGCAGTGTGTGTTTTGTGGATGTAGAGCTGCAGAGTCTGTTGACTTGTGTGTGTCTTCAGTGTGTGTTTTGGGGGTGGAGGAGGGGTGCAGAGTGTTTTGTCTGTGTGTCTGCAGTGTGTGGGTTTACATGGGGGCTGCAGGTGTGTGTTTTATGGATGTAGAGGGGCAGCAGTTTGTTTTGTTGGTGTGGGTGTAGAGGAGACTGCAGTGTGTGTGTATAAAGGGCTGCAGTGTGTGTGTGTCAGTGGGTGTAGATCAGGCCTGTACAACACGCAGCCGCCTGCACTCACTGTGCACCCCGTGGCGGCTTACCCCATCCTCATCTCTCTCGAGTCCGCTCTCCTGCTCCCCCCATGAGCCCACTCTCCTGCTCCCCCCGCGAGCCTGCTTTCCCCCTCCCCTGCGAGTCCACTCTCCCCCTCCCCTGCGAGTCCACTCTCCCCCTCCCCCGCGAGCCCACTCTCCCCCTCCCCCGCGAGCCTGCTCTCCCCCTCCCCCGCTCTCAGCACTGCAGGGGAGGGTGATTTGAGGTGCAGGGGAGGGTGATTTGAGGTGCAGGGGAGGGTAATTTGAGGTGCAGGGGAGGGTGATTTGAGGTGCAGGGGAGGGTGATTTGAGGTGCACGGGAGAGCAATGTGAGGTGCACGGGAGAGATGTGTGATGCAGGGGGGGAAAGTGATGTGAGGTGCAGGGGAGAGATGTGTGATGCAGGGGGGAAAGTGATGTGAGGTGCAGGGGGGGAAAGTGATGTGAGGTGCAGAGGGGGAGAGTGATGTGAGGTGCAGGGGGTGATGTGAGGTGCAGAGGGGTAGAGTGATGTGAGGTGCAGGGGGGTGATGTGAGGTGCAGGGGAGTGATGTGAGGTGCAGGTGGGTGATGTGAGGTGCAGGGGGGTGATGTGAGGTGCAGGGGGGTCATTTGAGGTGCGGGGGGAGCGTGATGTGAGGTGCAGGGGGGAGAGAGATGTGAGGTGCAGGGGGGGTGGTATGTGTGTGGTGTGTAGGGTAGTATTGTGTGTTTGATGTGGAGAGGGAGTATTATTTGTGTGGGTGAGGGGGAGAGATGGGGGTATGAAAGATAGATGGGGAGTCTCGCAAATGTTGATATTGAGGGGTGCTGGGGGAGATATGATGAGGATGATGATGATGATGATGATGATGAGTGCTGGGGGAGATATGATGAGGATGATGATGATGATGATGATGATGAGTGCTGGGGGAGATATGATGATGATGATGAGTGCTGGGGGAGATATGATGATGATGATGAGTGCTGGGGGAGATATGATGATGATGATGATGAGTGCTGGGGGAGATATGATGATGATGATGATGAGTGCTGGGGGAGATATGATGATGATGATGATGAGTGCTGGGGGAGATATGATGATGATGATGATGAGTGCTGGGGGAGATATGATGATGATGAGTGCTGGGGGAGATATGATGATGATGATGATGATGAGTGCTGGGGGAGATATGATGATGATGATGATGATGATGAGTGCTGGGGGAGAAATGATGATGATGATGATGAGTGCTGGGGGAGATATGATGATGATGATGATGATGATGAGTGCTGGGGGAGATATGATGATGATGATGATGAGTGCTGGGGGAGATATGATGATGATGATGATGAGTGCTGGGGGAGATATGATGATGATGATGAGTGCTGGGGGAGATATGATGATGATGATGATGATGAGTGCTGGGGGAGATATGATGATGATGATGATGATGATGATGATGATGATGATGATGATGATGATGATGATGAGTTCTGGGGGAGATATGATGATGATGATGATGAGTGCTGGGGGAGATATGATGATGATGATGATGATGAGTGCTGGGGGAGATATGATGATGATGATGATGAGTGCTGGGGGAGATATGATGATGATGATGATGATGAGTGCTGGGGGAGATATGATGATGATGATGATGAGTGCTGGGGGAGATATGATGATGATGATGATGAGTGCTGGGGGAGATATGATGATGATGATGATGATGAGTGCTGGGGGAGATATGATGAGGATGATGATGATGATGATGATGATGAGTGCTGGGGGAGATATGATGAGGATGATGATGATGATGATGATGATGATGATGATGATGATGATGATGATGATGAGTGCTGGGGGAGATATGATGATGATGATGATGATGATGAGTGCTGGGGGAGATATGATGATGATGATGATGAGTGCTGGGGGAGATATGATGAGGATGATGATGATGATGATGATGAGTGCTGGGGGAGATATGATGAGGATGATGATGATGATGATGATGATGATGATGATGATGATGATGATGATGATGGGGGAGATATGATGAGTGCTGGGGGAGATATGATGAGGATGATGATGATGATGATGATGATGATGAGTGCTGGGGGAGATATGATGAGGATGATGATGATGATGATGAGTGCTGGGGGAGATATGATGAGGATGATGATGATGATGATGAGTGCTGGGGGAGATATGATGAGGATGATGATGATGATGATGAGTGCTGGGGGAGATATGATGAGGATGATGATGATGATGAGTGCTGGGGGAGATATGATGAGGATGATGATGATGATGATGATGAGTGCTGGGGGAGATATGATGAGGATGATGATGATGATGATGATGATGATGAGTGCTGGGGGAGATATGATGAGGATGATGATGATGATGATGATGATGATGATGATGAGTGCTGGGGGAGATATGATGAGGATGATGATGATGATGATGATGAGTGCTGGGGGAGATATGATGAGGATGAGGATGATGATGATGAGTGCTGGGGGAGATATGATGAGGATGATGATGATGATGATGAGTGCTGGGGGAGATATGATGAGGATGATGATGATGATGATGATGAGTGCTGGGGGAGATATGATAAGGATGATGATGATGATGATGATGAGTGCTGGGGGAGATATGATGAGGAGGATGATGATGATGATGATGATGAGTGCTGGGGGAGATATGATGAGGATGATGATGATGATGATGATGAGTGCTGGGGGAGATATGATGAGGATGATGATGAGTGCTGGGGGAGATATGATGAGGATGATGATGATGATGATGATGATGATGATGATGATGATGATGATGAGTGCTGGGGGAGATATGATGAGGATGATGATGATGATGATGAGTGCTGGGGGAGATATGATGAGGATGATGATGATGATGATGATGATGAGTGCTGGGGGAGATATGATGAGGATGATGATGATGATGATGAGTGCTGGGGGAGATATGATGAGGATGATGATGATGATGATGAGTGCTGGGGGAGATATGATGAGGATGATGATGATGATGATGATGAGTGCTGGGGGAGATATGATGAGGATGATGATGATGAGTGCTGGGGGAGATATGATGAGGATGATGATGATGATGATGATGAGTGCTGGGGGAGATATGATGAGGATGATGATGATGATGATGATGAGTGCTGGGGGAGATATGATGAGGATGATGATGATGATGATGAGTGCTGGGGGAGATATGATGAGGATGATGATGATGATGATGATGAGTGCTGGGGGAGATATGATGAGGATGATGATGATGATGATGATGATGAGTGCAGGGGGAGATATGATGAGGATGATGATGATGATGATGATGAGTGCTGGGGGAGATATGATGAGGATGATGATGATGATGATGATGATGATGAGTGCTGGGGGAGATATGATGAGGATGATGATGATGATGATGATGATGAGTGCTGGGGGAGATATGATGAGGATGATGATGATGATGATGATGAGTGCTAGGGGAGATATGATGAGGATGATGATGATGATGATGATGATGAGTGCTGGGGGAGATATGATGAGGATGATGATGATGATGATGATGAGTGCTGGGGGAGATATGATGAGGATGATGATGATGATGATGATGAGTGCTGGGGGAGATATGATGAGGATGATGATGCTGATGATGATGAGTGCTGGGGGAGATATGATGAGGATGATGATGATGATGATGATGATGAGTGCTGGGGGAGATATGATGAGGATGATGATGATGATGATGATGATGATGAGTGCTGGGGGAGATATGATGAGGATGATGATGATGATGATGAGTGCTGGGGGAGATATGATGAGGATGATGATGATGATGATGATGATGAGTGCTGGGGGAGATATGATGAGGATGATGATGATGATGATGAGTGCTGGGGGAGATATGATGAGGATGATGATGATGATGATGAGTGCTGGGGGAGATATGATGAGGATGATGATGATGATGATGATGAGTGCTGGGGGAGATATGATGAGGATGATGATGATGAGTGCTGGGGGAGATATGATGAGGATGATGATGATGATGATGATGATGATGATGATGATGATGAGTGCTGGGGGAGATATGATGAGGATGATGATGATGATGATGATGAGTGCTGGGGGAGATATGATGAGGATGATGATGATGATGATGAGTGCTGGGGGAGATATGATGAGGATGATGATGATGATGATGATGATGAGTGCTGGGGGAGATATGATGAGGATGATGATGATGATGATGATGATGAGTGCTGGGGGAGATATGATGAGGATGATGATGATGATGATGATGAGTGCTGGGGGAGATATGATGAGGATGATGATGATGATGATGATGATGAGTGCTGGGGGAGATATGATGAGGATGATGATGATGATGATGATGTTGAGTGCTGGGGGAGATATGATGAGGATGATGATGATGATGATGATGAGTGCTAGGGGAGATATGATGAGGATGATGATGATGATGATGATGATGAGTGCTGGGGGAGATATGATGAGGATGATGATGATGATGATGATGAGTGCTGGGGGAGATATGATGAGGATGATGATGATGATGATGATGAGTGCTGGGGGAGATATGATGAGGATGATGATGATGATGATGATGATGAGTGCTGGGGGAGATATGATGAGGATGATGATGATGATGATGATGATGATGATGAGTGCTGGGGGAGATATGATGAGGATGATGATGATGATGATGATGATGAGTGCTGGGGGAGATATGATGAGGATGATGATGATGATGATGATGAGTGCTGGGGGAGATATGATGAGGATGATGATGATGATGATGATGAGTGCTGGGGGAGAAATGATGAGGATGATGATGATGATGATGATGAGTGCTGGGGGAGATATGATGAGGATGATGATGAGGATGAGTGCTGGGGGAGATATGATGAGGATGATGATGATGATGATGATGAGTGCTGGGGGAGATATGATGAGGATGATGATGATGATGATGATGAGTGCTGGGGGAGAATGATGAGGATGATGATGATGATGATGATGAGTGCTGGGGGAGAATGATGAGGATGATGATGATGATGATGAGTGCTGGGGGAGAATGATGAGGATGATGATGATGATGATGATGATGATGATGATGATGATGATGATGATGAGTGCTGGGGGAGAATGATGAGGATGAGGATGAGGATGAGGATGAGGATGAGGATGATGATGATGATTTTACCCATGCGGCCCAAATCTTTTTTCATTGGAGCAGTTCGGCCTTTCTCACTTTACAAGTTGTGCAGGCCTGGTGTAGATGGTGGAGGAGGGCTTCAGAGTGTGTTTTGGTGTGTGTGTGTCTGCAGTGTGTTTCTGTGTTTTGTGTGTTTGTGTAGAGGGGGCTGCTGTGTGTGTTTTGTGGGTGTAGTATAGGGAGGACTGCAGAGTGTGTTTGTGTATATAGAAGGGGGGGTGAGTGTGAGTGCGAGTGCGAGTGCGAGTGCGTGTACAATTTCCTTTTAATAAACTTGCAGTACTGTAAAAGCAAAAGAATGTAGACAATCATGCTGAGAAATATCAATATGACTACAAAAATGTATATTTTTTATGGAAAATTTAAAAAAATTAAAAATAAGTCTACATTTTGCCTATAATTGTAATAATCCCCTCAGGCATTATTCACCAGTAATGTCCTGTTCTTTGGGGATTATTACTTAAATACGGGTTTATCGCATTGCGATTCATCTGTACTTGCCATGGAGGGGTTGCTAAATAGCACTGGATAGCCGTGCGATAACAGTATTGGAGGTTAGTAAATTTCCCCCTTTGATCACTGCAAGTGTAGTTAGTGTGACCAGATTTTCAAAATGAAATACCGGGACACATTAAAAAATTATTTATTAAACAAATTACCTCACATGACGCACCCCGTTGCCATGACAATGAGACACTGACGTCAGGCGGTGACATGTTGCCATGACAATGTGGCATCACGTGATGCCTCTGCACCATAATGCGTCCCGTTGTCATGACCCACACACACACAGAGCCACTGACCCCCCCACACACACACACACAGCCACTGAACCACACAGCCACTGACCCACACACACACAGCCACGCACACACACACACACACTCACAGAGCCACACACACTCACAGAGCCACACACACTCACAGAGCCACACACTCACAGAGCCACTCACAGAGCCACACACACAGAGCCACACACACACACAGAGCCACACACACAGAGCCACACACACAGAGCCACACACACAGAGCCACACACACAGAGCCACTGACCCACACACACACACACACACACACAGCCACTGACCCACAGAGCCACACACACTCACAGAGCCACACACACTCACAGAGCCACACACACTCACAGAGCCACACACACTCACAGAGCCACACACTCACAGAGACACACACACACACAGACACACACACACACAGACACACACACACACACAGAGACACACACTCACAGAGCCACACACACTCACAGAGCCAAACACACTCACAGAGCCACACACACTCACAGAGCCACACACACTCAGAGACACACACACTCACAGAGACACACACACTCACAGAGACACACACACTCACAGAGACACACACACAGAGCCACACACACACACACAGAGCCACACACACAGAGCCAAACACACACACACACACAGAGCCACACACACACACAGCCACACACACACACACACACAGCCACAGACACCTCTCTACCTGCTGGTTGGAGGACAGAGCACACTGAGAAGGAAGCAGCTCAGTGTGCTCTGTCCTCCAACCAGACCACTGTGGCCCGGCATCCTGCAAAGCCCCGCCCCCGGCATCCTTCTACCAATCTCTTGCGGCCTGACCGGCATTCTCCAAAAGTCCAACCCCCGGCATTCTGCAAATGCTCACCTGCTACCGCATCTTCTCCTCACCACCCGTGCGTTGCCCCCACCGCATCGCATGCCACTGCATCCTGCTACAAGATCCGGGACAGGAATGAAAAAAACGGGACTGTCCCGGCAAAACCGGGACGTATGGTCACCCTAAGTGTAGTATACTACAAAAATATCATCTACCATTTTGTATGTTGTAAATATGCTATTGACAGAGTAACCTGCTGTAGGGTATTTAATCTATAAAGATTGAGCCCTTCTTTGTTTCTGTACTTAGTATAATTAGTGGAAGTGGCTATAAGAAAGTATACAGGTAGTTGTGTTTCCAACCTAGCAAGGAGAGTGTTGTGTAAAATCTTGTGTACCTTAGTTACTTTTCTATTGCTACAGTATGTGAGTTGAAAGTAGGAAGTACAGTAAATCCTGAGTTGAGATTAAAGCTAAGGAACCAGAGTGTGGCAACCAAGGGGTTCATAAGTAACTTAAGTAATGATCAAACATGCTTATTGCTTGTCAATTATTAGTCTAAAGCATTGGTGGGCAATAGGCCGAGGGGCTTTACCTACAACCCCAACTGCTGGCCTCCCCAGAAGCTCACTCTCCACTGTGCAAAGGAAATGGAGATGCTCCTGGTGTGAATCGCAGCTTGTCCCCGCTCCCTCAGCTGTCTAAAGACTATTCTAAGTGTAAGGAGAGGGACAGTATTCACAAGTGTGCTGACATTAAAAGGCTGACTAGAGGCGGCGGGGAGAAGCTCCTACCCATCGCTGCAACTTCCATTCTGCCTGTGCACTTTATCCCTCGGAAAAGGGATAAAGTACAGTATACTTTAATGCAAACACACATAGCTCTGTCATAACGGCAAGTGCACGCGTCATAAAATTATATAAAGGGATACTCCACCAGAATCCGAAGAACAGGAAAGGCGACACAGCATAGTAGGTAAGTGAAAAAATATTATTTAGTGCATATCAAAAAAGTTCCAACGTTTCTGTTTGATATGTACTAAATACATTTTTAGACACACACACAATGTGCTGCCCTTTTGAGGTCTTAAGCGTGGCCCATGAGGCATATCATGTTGCCAACCACTGGTCTGAAGTCTACAATAATAAAAGTTTTCTCCACCAGAGACTGAAAGCACGTAGCTTCTGTACTCTATCCATACCTTCAAGATCCTTTAAAGCTACCCTAATTACCAAAGCTCGAAATCATTACACCGGGAGAAGTAAGAATATGTAAATATGCCATGTAACATTTAGGCAATCATAGGTTATGCTAATAGTATAGACATGGCTGGCTAAAGTTCAGATTGTATATTTTACATGTTGATTCAATGTTTGTAATAATAAAACAGAATGATTCTTAGAATGGATTCTCTTCTTCTTTCAGGGCTCCATTCAACAATTAACCCTGAAACCAAACCCACGAGCTGCAGAAGACCAGTGTGAGGACGACGACCCATATGTAAGTGCTTAGGCAGTTACAGGCTCACACATTGTAGTTCTTGGTATGTTCGTGACAATTTCCATTCCTTAGATGTATAGACTGGAAAAATGTTTTATCAGGGATAGAATTAAATGTCATGCATGAAATGCAAAAAGATAATCAAAACCTAGATATTATTTATCTTTTCAGTCACTTGCTGTATTGTCCTCTAACTTGAATAGACTAATGATTGCAGTATGCTTCTGAAGGCAAAGAAAGGGGGTGATACATTGTTTTCTTAAGGGTTTGGCACAGTCTGACCATAAAAGGTGTTAGATTAAGATCATCTAAACCTCTGAAGCATGTGGTTATAACCATTCTCTCACCCCCCTCTATTTATCTTCCCCTTTCTCCCCACTCCTCCCCCCTCACTTTTGCCCTCTCTCTCCCTCCCCATGTATACCCCCACACTTACTGCCCCCCTTCCTCTCTCCCCTCTTTCTCATTCTTCCATCTCTCTCTCCCCTCTCACTCCTCCCTCTCTATCTCCTCTCTCACTCATTCTGCCCTTCTGTAACTCACTCTCCCACTCCTCTCTCACTCAATCTCTACTCTCACTCACTCAATCTCCCCTCCTCTCTCAGTCACTAATTCCCCCCCTCTCTCACTAAATCCCCTCTTCTTTCATTTAGTCAATCCACCTCACTCACTCAGTTCCCGCTCTCTCACCCCTCCTCTCACTGTCAAATACCCCCCTCTCTCTGACTCACTCACCCAATCTCTCCTCCTCACTCAATCCCCCCATATATTTCTACCCCCTCTAAGAATTTTACCTTTGGGAAGGGGTAGTGGCCTTCGACTTCCGCGTGGCCCGAACTTTTGTCTGTGTTTGTTTGTCTGTATTTGTGTGTTTGTGTGTGTGTATTTGTTTGTATGTGTGTGTGGGTCTGTTTGCCTGTTTGTTTTTTGTCTGTGTGTTTGTGTTTGTCTGTTTATCTGTGTTTGTTTGTGTTTGTCTATGTTTGTTTGTGTTTGTTTGTTTGTGTGTGTGTTTATCTGTGTTTGTCTGTCTGTGTGTGTGTGTTTGTCTGTGTGTCTTTGTGTATCCTGTGTGTGTTTGTTCTGTCGTGTGCCTGTTTTGCTGCGTCTGTCTTTATTTGTGTGTGTGTATGTGTGTGTAGGTGGCGGTCTGTCATGTGTGTGTGTGTTTGTAGCTATTTGCACTATTGTAGGGGTGCCACGACAACTGAGCATTATGAATAGGAGGGTTTACAGAGAAAAAAAGGCTGAGAAACACTGACCTACACAATACAAATACTTAAGTTTACTACCTTCAATTGTTGATACGCTTCCGTTTAATAATACCTTCAGAACAGGGCAATACTGGCCATTAATTCCCTGGCTGGAAGAGTTCAAGGTGAAGCATAGGGACTTTAACCCAGCTATGGCATTATTGGCCAGTAATGCCCTATTCTGAGGGGATTAATACTATTATAGGCTAAATGTAGGCTTTTTCCCCCATAAATTAGACACTTTAGTGGGGGAGAGGCAGGGCAGGGAGAGGGAGGAGTTACTATCTAGCTGCTGCCTCCTGTCTAATCACCTCCCCTGTCTGAGAACTGCTCTGAGTGAAAGCTAATTGATTGGAATTAAAACTTGTCAAGGTGCCAAAAACTCTGGGCCATTACTGAATGAATAATGCCTAGAATGTTGACCAATTAGAGAGCAGGGATTTGAATAATGCCCAGAATTGTAACAGTTTAGCATATAATAATTAGCTAAACTGTTAACATTCCGTGCATTATTGAAATCCCTGCTCTCTGATTGGTAAAAATTCCAGGCATTATTCGTGTGTGTGTGTGTGTGTGTGTGTGTGTGTGTGTGTGTGTGTGTGTGTGTGTGTGTGTGTGTGTGTGTGTGTGTGTGTGTGTGTGTGTGTGTGTGTGTTCTGCAGTGTGAGTGTATATAGAGGGGGCTGGTGTGTGTTTGTGTGTTTATAGTGAGGTGCTTTAGTGTATTCATAATTTTATTTTAATAAAAAATCTATATAACTATACAAAAGTATCTTATTATTTATGGGGAAAAAAGCCTACATTTAGCCTAAAATAGTAATAATCCCTTCAGAACAGGCCATTACTAACCATTATTGGATTATTACTTAAATATTCTCAGTCTACACAATACACACATATAAAGCCTTCCTTCAGTTGAGGGTTAGCAAAATAATTCAAATTTCCGCCAGCAGACGTGATTTTTCATTGCATAGTAAATATGAACAATACTGAAAAGAATGGTTTAACCTAACCCCATCGCTTTGCAGTTTAATGTTTCACATAAATAGCACTGATATCTCTTGGCTTTTAAAAACTGTAAAATATTGTACTGCAGAAAGGCAAAAACTCGCTGCTAATGTTAGGTACTGTCAAACAGTCCCCACCTAGTGGCAAAACTAAATATTGACCATTTCTAAAGGCTTTGGAACCTATTCACTAAACTTCGATAAGGAACTCATCAAGCATTTTGGGCACTTCTTGAAGGAGTTGGTAAGTGTAGCAATTCACAAAACTTCGATAACTTTTCAAACTCGATCAGTAGCTCTCCCGCTCAAACAAACCGGACAGGAGCTCCAAAAATGCTCAAACTCGCATTTTTGGAGATATCACGCTATACAGTTAGCTTCAATATTCACATCGTGGCTGCAACTCGCAAGTTATCATCTCACCACCTCAAGGGTGGCGAGATGGGATCCGCGATATGACAGAAGAAAAAAATTGTTTTCACTGCATCGGATTGAAGCCGGGAGTCTCCGGAGCTTCCCCACATTAATATCAGCTCCGGAGACCACCTGCTCCAATCCTATGTAATAAAAATATATTTACAGGCAGCTTCTTTACCTTAGCAGCTATCTGCTATCTGCCTTAATTTCAGCCTCGGGGACCCCCTGCGTCCCGAGTTAAAGGCCCCGGTATGGGGTGGCGGTATCTCCCTGAATTGTTTAAATGTCCCGCATCATGTGACCAGGACATTTAAACGCACAGGAGATACCCGCACACCCCATACCGAAGCAGGGGGTCCCCAGACCTGAAATTAATGCATGTCAGCTCCGGAGACCCCCTATTACAATCACTTGTAAGAGCTGTGCAGGGGGATGCAGGTCTCTCTGTTCAGCTCTTACAGACTGCGAGCAGATCACAGAGGTAGAACTTAGAAAAAGGCTGAGATAAGGACACTGCTATCCCGAGCGGTATTGGCATTTTCCTACCTCACGGTTTTTGACTTGCGATAATTCTTTGTGAATACCGTGATAACACAAATGTCAGACCATGAGGTAGGTTCATGCCAAACCATTCGATTTGGCAGTGATAACATCAGTTTAGTAAATAGGCCCCTAAGAAGGAACCAAGGGGTAATAGTAAAGATATAACTGAAAAATATTCCATATTGTGAGTAAGAAGAGGAGACTTTGAAATTGTACAAGCTCATTTAGGCATCTATCAAGACTCTCATATTACTCTAATATAAGCTACATGTAATATAACCTACAGTACAACAGTACCAAGCATACTGTAGCTACAGGCATATTTGTGTAAGTCTCGCTCAACCTCGCTTTTTGAGTTCTTGGGCCTTGACCACTTTGGCCGCAAGTAATGCAAACACACTTTTCAAGGTGATGGCAGTTTACAAAATATCTGTACTGTATATGAAGAAAAATCTGGATACATAGTGCCCATAATAATAACTTATTACAATTTACATGTTGAGTGCATTAAGCTATTAAGCATAACTATTTCTAGGTGATAAAGAGAGCTGTGCACAGATGTGTTTGCAATGTTGTGTGTTTCACGTATTCTTACGCTTGTGCTCCCTTTGAATTTCATATCCGTATAGGCATCTGGGGAGAGCAGTGGATATGAAGGTATACAAGAACATGGAGGAGTCTCTGAAACACAAGAAACTATCCCACTTACTCTGCCTCCGGTGAGTATTACATTTATACCCGATTTGAGAGCTACAGTATGGACAGAGGTGCCAGTATTGTACATGAGTGCACATTTTAATGGGTGTCCTTGGGTAACGTAACCTCATGAATCAGAGTTTTCAACATTACAGTGGGAACATTTGTTTTATTTGTAATGGTAAAAAGCAATAAATTCCAAAGGCAGTCATTCTTAAAGCCACAATACCCCCCAAAAAAACTAAAAATGAAGGCCTTACATCACCTGATTAGTTTGTTATGTTGATCTATTTCTCACTTTTCATCTACATTAGTTCCACCAGGATCTGATTGTAGGGCTCCACTAACCCTCCCCATCACAGTTACAGTATTTGCTACAGGGAGGGCCTGTTGGTGTTGACTTGGAGGAAGAGAGTGTTGAGCGGGGAGGACAGGGTGCTGCCACTATCCAGGATGTGAGGGAGGGAGAACCCAGCGAACAAAGGCTCCCCAGCCAGCCAAACCCATAGGTTGGAGCAGCCCCTTTCCTCCAATGGCATTGGCTTTTCCAAGGTGTCAGAAGATCTGACCTGTTGGGGGGAGGGATGTGAGCCCACCTGGCATTTGCACGATTCACTGGCAGACCAGTCCAACCCAGCATTGCATGTTTTAAAATCTTAATTTTTGCTGAGTTTTTACCTGTTTATTATTTCACTGGCAGCTATTACCAAGGAAACCTCTGTTGTCTTTAAAAATATGAGTTGCAGCGGTTATTTTAATCTCCCGGGAAGGCAAATTCTCAGAAACTGGGTGTAATTGGGATTGATGAAATTACTTTTTTTTTTTTTTTATGGCTGAGTAGAATGGATTGCTACTTTAAAAGGAGTGTAGGAAATGTATTTAATTCAATATTTCTCCAAAATTCCTGGGGATTTTTTTCATGAAGGTTGAAATAAGTATAAGAAAGAAAAACAATGATTCATTTGTTTTTGATCCATACACGTGGGTATGTGAATTAAAGGGCAAATCAGATGATTAGCATTTGTTTTGAAACACAGGGGGTTGTGATTAAAGGCTGCTCAGGCTACATAAGAAGTGATATAAAAGCCCTTTCTTCTGTTACATAACTGCTTAGAGAGGCATTTTTATCCTGTGTCACTAAGCGATACTGAACCATGCTATTTTTTTTACTTATTATCCCCCTGTGCATAAGGCAGAAATTGGAGGTGTGATATGATTACAGGTCAAGTTAGATAGCAGTTACCCAATGTACATGTTGAAGTTAGAGGTATAAAATTCTTCTTCTGAATTCGACACCTGTTCAGCCTTCTCTTATGCTCTGAGTTAATGTAAACACCTCTGTCTAACGACCTGTGTCAAATGTAAGATACTGTACTAGCTGTTTATTGAACTGAAACGCAAGGGGAATGTGTTTGCTGATACTTCATAGAGGTTTAACATTCCCCCAAATAACACCGGCCAAAGGAAGCCACCATGATTGATGCGTTAACGTTGGAACCTTATTTAACAATAGTGCTAATGAAAACAATGGAAAAGTGTTAATTAACTTGTTATTGTGTGTGTGTGTGTGTGTGTGTCAACTACTGTTGGCTGGGTTGTATTATCTACTACATCAGTATATTGTTTGGCGTAACTGATTGCACCGTGATTGGGTGAAACCCCATTCAAGTCAATGGGGGGGGGGGGGGCGGTTTGCAATCGGGCCTCCTGCGTCATGTGACCGGGACATTTAAACAATGCAGGGAGATACCGGCACCCCATACCAGGGCCTGTAACTCGGGAAGCAGGGGGTCCCCAAGGCGGAAATTAATGTGGTTCAGCTCTGGAAACCTCCTGCTTCAATACTGCATTATCAAAATAAAATAAAAACAGCTTAATTATCTTAGTGGCTAGCCGCTAAGTGTCACGGTTGTGCTCGCCACAAACCTGGGTCGGACCGCGTGGCTGAGGTGGGGTTGTATAAGCACCGACCTTAGACCGTGCATGCTGATCCGGATTGCGCAGTTCGTAGTCGTACATAGCAGGGTCGGGACTGGAGAAGGCAGCATCGTCAGTGGACAAGCCATGGTCAGGACTGGAGGGATCAGGGTAAACGTTATCCAAGCGGAGTTTCAGCAACAGGTTGTCAGGAGTTCCCCGCTTCAGCTTAGGAGCGTGAGCATGGGAGTGGGTTCTGCGCGTGTGGTGACCATGGCCCATGGTACTGGTCTCAGGAAGGGATAGGCAGACCGGAGTGGGCACACCGCCTGGCAGCACTGGTAAACCAGTGCTTCAGCGCAAGAGTCCAGAGCGGGCCTGTGCAAGGAGAGAGAGAGCTACAGACCTCAGGACTCGTAGACCGGCCTCTGCTAAGGGAAGGGCAGCAGGCCTCAGGAAACAGGGAGCTGAAGTATACACTAGAGGTGCTCCGCTTCAGCACAGGAACCAGGACAAGGCCTCTGCAATGGAGAGAGAGCAACAGGCCCCAGGAACCGGTAGACAGACCTCTGCTATGGAAGGACAGTAGGCCTCAGGAAACAGGGAGCTGAAGTCAACACTGGAGAGTACCCCGCTTCAGCACAGGAGTCAGGAACAGACCTCTCCGTGAAACTAGCACCAGGCCTCAGGAAAGCATGCACACAGGCCTCTACGTAGAGAGTAGTAGCTGGCCTCAGGATACTTCAGGAAACACAGGCCCCTGCATGAAGACTAGCAGCAGGCCTCAGGAACTAGGGAAGAGAACTAGAGAGGTTATTACACAACGCAGACAAGCCTAGGGCTTGTGGCAGAACACGTGTGACATCCAGGAAGGATTATGCTCAGCAGGGAAGCATTGTGGGAAGGCAGTATTTAAAGGTCAGTGAACCAATAGCAGAAGGGGCGTGTGACAGCATTGCTTTAATGAATGAATCCAGGCTGCAGTAAATATCAGGGGAAGTGTCCAGGACTGCACAGGTCTGTAAGGCAAGGCAAACAGTAAACTAAGGTGCAGATCCGTTACACTAAGAAAATGAAGGGGTTAAACTAGACTACCTGTTTTTTTATACCTCTTGGGGTAGAGGGGATGGGTGATGGTGGTAGTTACCCCAGGGTGGGTAGTTAGGCCTACCGGGAATGTTGCGGGAGGAGTTAACCCCTTCATTACCTTAGTGGTAGTGCTAAGGTAATGAAAGGGTTATCCATCCCGCTGCCCACCCGAGAGGCCTAACCACCCACCACAGGGCAACTACCCACTTCACCCCCTCTACCCCCAATAAACATTAAAATACAATACAAACACCAATACACCCATTGATTGCCAGTGTTGTTACCTATGCCCTCAATAGGAGCAAAGATATCCCCAATAGCAATGAATGGGCACCCTACTAACCACCCCCTATACCCCCAACAACACCCCCCCCCCAACATAATAGCTAATTTACCCATTACAAATAAAACATTAGCCAGCCAGAATAAAGTAAATTAAAGTTGGATCTACACCTGCCAGGATGAAGGCCGTCCTCATCCACATCTTCAGTCTTCACGTCTACAGTGGTCAGCAACATTAAAATAAAAAAACAACTACTGGCCACCAACACCTTTAATTACCTTAGCGGTTAGTAACTGCTATAGTAATTAAGGGAATTCACAGTCCTCGTCCTACTGTGGCACCAACTCTTGACCCACGACGCAATGCTCCTCATCAACCTAATCTGCAGAAGTCCATGATCCTCTCTTGATTATAGAGGAGGCCTAGTTGAGTAGTCTTCTTTCCTTTCTTTTCTTCTTTTCTTTGTAATCCAAAGGGTCCAGGAGATGTTGATCCGACGCCTTCTTTGGCTCAAATGAGACGTGACAGGCCTTATATAAGGCCTTTCATGTCACATTTGATTGACAAAGAGTACACCCAAAATCCGATTAGTTAGTATACCATGTGACAAAATTCAAAGATCAGGAAAAGTAAAAAAATACTGACCAGTTGACAGATGACCTTTCCCTAGCCTACATAAGATTTTAGGGTAGCCACCCCTTCATCAGATACAGTATTACCTTTATTTTGATGTATGTATTTATTTATACATATACACAGGGGCGTATATATAGATGGGGCAGGAGTTTTACATGAGCCAATTGGAAGTGTCAGTTGTGAAATGAGAATGGATTTATAAATATTTGGGGGCCTTCCCTCAAATCTTTATCTCGCTGGCTCAAAGTGACGGGAAGGTAGTAACAGGTGTTTAAGAAGATGTATAGTGGCACTTGTGCTGGTAGATTTAACCACTATGAAAACTTGAACAATAGACCCAGCTAAAGTGGGAAAGGTACTTTGCCAGCATGTAAATGAGGCTGGCATGGCAAGTAAGGCCTCAACCCCCAAATATGGAACATACTGAAAAGCAATGGCCTTCATTCTAAGAATTGTCCCTGGGGTTGATAGCATTCAGGAAGAAGGCATGAAGGCAGAGGGTGTTAAGTATCCCTGGCAGTAAAGAAAAGCTGTCAAATATAAATATGGCTACCTGGACTCTTCAGTAAAGCAGAACTGCATGAAGTGAAATACAAACTTGAAAAGATTAAAGGGGATATTGTTTGCCTTAGGGAAGTAAGAAGAAAAGACGAAGGCCTCATTGAGCTCAAAAAAGGACACCTGTTACAGTATATTCAAGAAGTACAGAAAATGGAAGAATCAATGAAATAGGTTTAATCGTTAACCAGACCAGCAAAAATAACATAGTGGAATATGAAAGCTCATCGGAAACAGCAGCCAGAGGTGTATGCCCCAACATCAAGTCACACAGAATATGAACTTGAAGACGAAATTGACTAACTTAACAAAGATTGATACCCAGCAGAAAAAAGAAGCATCAGTTGATAAGCATGGTTACAGTAACAGGAATGAACATGGAGACAGATTGGTAGAACTTGGCATGGAATGGACCAAATGGAATCAAGAATGACATTGACTATGCGAGCTAACAAGAAACATGCAATTATAGACTACAACCGTTTTGAAACAAGGAGAGATCACGATGGTTTGCTGCAAATTACATCGAATGTGAAAATGGAATTGAACAAAACTGATTAAAAACGAAAAAAAATCACCATCAATAACCTCATGAATAGCAGTAGAGAATTTTGACTAGAGCTGGAAAACCACTTGCACTTGCTCAAAATGCATTGAAACACTTAAACAAGCAAGTTTGAAGAACCTATGAAGATTGTAGATAAAAACTGTAACAAAAAACAGGATCATAATCATCATTTATTTTCTTTAAGTAAATACAGGCATCCACTTAAGGGGGCATCAGAATACTTGACAGTTAACTACAATTAAATACAATTATTTTGTTACACAGGAGTCAGGCAGGAAAAGCAAGATTTATAATAATAAATGGTTGCATTAAAAGATCAATTGTTATACATTCTGTTTACAGACATGTCATGGGCAGTTAGAGATATTATTATGGGCATAAGTAATGTAACGGATTTTCTGGCCTGACCTGACCCACCCAATCTGACATTGGCCCCTGTGGTCTAACCAGTCCCCATTACATGGTCGTGTCTGGTGGTGCACCTGTTGGCAACAGGACTCCTGAATCTCCAGCATGATGTCGTGTGGGGAATACCAACCCAGACAGGCAGCTGAGGTAGTGCGCATGAGTCCTACCTATATCCAGTGCAGCGCCTCCACCTCATCAGGATCCCTGCGTCTGCAAGGGGATGGTTCTGATGAGGAACTCCTCCGTGGTGCTTTCCTCTGCAGAGTAATTCCAGACTCACACAGTGGGGTTGTCTTTGAACAAGGCATCTTTATTGCTTGGTGGTATGCACAAGCTGCCCCTCACAGCTAGCAGCTTAGCCGCTCATCTCTCTGCTGCACTCCATCTGGAAGGTTCCTCTTTCTCCTAATGGAGTTGCTTTCCACCTCTCCCCTCTGGGAGATTCACCAGCTTGTCTCTCTTGAGCTGCCCAGACTCACAGCTATTGCCTCAGCCTCTGCAACACTGTTGCAGACCTCCACATGACTCTCCTGAACAGAGTCATAACACCAACAGGACTGAACTGCTAACTTTAGGCAGTGCTGTGTCTTATATCACCTCCAGGAAAACAGACACCCTCTGTGTCACTAACCATGGACACACAGCATGTTGTCACTTCCTTTGGGACATATGACACCTCACCAGGGTTTGAGGGCAAACCTCCATGATTGTTACTGGCAACCCTGCATACTTAACAGGATTACTGCCAGCATGAAAGAGATATGTACACCAATTTTACACATGGCTACAGTAACATTTACAGACATGGTTAACATTTGGTCAGAAGAGGTAGGATAGGCCTGCAATGTATTGTTATAAAAGGCCCTGCCACAAGGAGCTTACAATCTAAAGGCAGGGTAGCTGATGAGAGGGCAGGTGAATTTTAGAATGCAATACATCCACTGCAACATTACAAAATATCCACAAATGGTAGCAAATGGCAACACCCTCTGACTGACTCCTTTGGGGTGACTCGGGTGTTATGTCCCAGAGATTCTTTGGGTAAAATGAAACAGCAGCATAGCACAGACCTGATCCTCCCGGCAGGCATGCAGGTACTGGTGAGCTCCAGATGATCTTTGAAGCATCTCTTTTCCTCATGCTGTTAACCCCATCCACGCTGGATTAGTGGACAGGGGCAGTGCAGGCATATTGGGAAGTCTCTCTTAGGGAGAAGTCAATAGGAGAATGAAGATGGGATGGAGCATATTTGGAAGAAAGACAATCTTTCAAGGAAATCTTACAGTGTACCTGAAGTGGAAGGTTTGCGTCCAGTGTATTCTGTCTGTGCTCACGAATGGATGTGAAAATTGGACTCTAAATGCAAAGATAATTCAGAAGCTTCAGACAACTCAAAGAAGTATGGAGAGATGCATGCTGGGTATAACCGGAAGAGACAGGAAAAATAATTAATGGGATAGAATCCAAACAAAGGCTGTGACATCATCACAAGGGTGAAGAAATTAAAACAGCAGGGGACCAGACATATTTCAAGAAGAAATTACCATTGTTGGACAAAGATGGTAATCTACTGGGTGTGCACAGAGGATGATCAGAGGGTGAGCAAGGGATCATAGAGGCAGGTGATGGATGGAGGTGGGCAGAGGGTCATGGGAGTGGGTGATTGGAGGATGATCGGGGTATGGCAAGGGGATGAGGGGGAGGATTAGATGAGGGGGGGTTAAGAATTTATAGGGGGATTGAGAGGGGCACATCTTACCGGTCTAGCCAGAGCTTGTCTGTATGGGGGCAGAACTTGCCACTAGCGAGCAGGGATCAGGGGAGTATTTCTTACCAGGAAGCTTTATGTAGAAAAGATTAGGGGCTGTTGCACCCAGGGAGAACCCTCAGAAAATGTGGGAATTTGTTACCTGAAATTTCTCAGTTTCAACTTTTTCCAGATACTGATAAGCTTAACATACTGTGGCGAGAAAAAGTTCGTGAACCCCTTAGGATTTTCACATATTTCAAACCTAAAATGTTATTAGATCTTAATTTAAATCCTAATAGTAGATAAAGATAATCTGATCACACAAATAAATGATACTTTTTCAACATTTATTTATCCACAAATGATTTAACATTCTATATTCATGTGTGAACCTTTAGATTCAGTACATGGTGGCACTCTTGGCAGCAATGATTAGCATTTCCTGTAACTGCTGGTCCGTCTCTCACATCGGTTTTGAGGAATTTTGACCCATTCCTCCTTACAGAACTGCTTCAACTAAATTACATTTGAGGGCTTCCTTGCATGGACAGCTCACTTCAGGTCTTGCTACAACATTTCAATGGGGTTTAGGTTCATACTTTGACTAGGCCATTCTAATACGCATAATTTCTTCGTCTGCAGCCATTCTTTTGCAGATCTGCTTGTATGTTTAGAAGCAGTCTTGCTGCATGGCCTACTTTCGCCTGAGCTTCAGCTCACAGATGGATGATTTTCACATCCATATCTGGTTGCGAGAGACCAGAGAAACTTTTTGCCAGCTCCAGGACTACCTTTTGGACTCTTTATCACAGGTTCACTTATTGTCACGTTTGTAATAATTTTGATTTGAATTGTTACACGAGCGCTACATTGCACTTATATTTTCACAGATGGATGGCCTGACATTCTCTTCTAGAATCTTCTGATACAATGCAGAATTCATGGTTGTGTCAATGTTGACAAACTGTCCAGGTTCTGAGGCAGCAAAGCAGCCCTTAAGCCATCACACTCCCACCACCATGCTTGACAGTTTGCATGAGTTCCTTCTGTTTCGAATGCACTGTTTGGTTTTTGAAAAACATAACGTTCTTCATTGAGGACAAAAAGTTCTACCTTTGACACGTCTTTCCAGAGAACATTGTTCCAGAAGTATTGTGAATCATCTGTGTGCTCTTTGTGAACTTCAGATGGCAGCAATGTTCTTTTTAGAGAGCAGTGGTTTCCTCCTGGCTATCCTTCCATGAACACCATTCTGGTTCAGTCATTTTCTCATACAGTAGTTAAGTCATGAACACTCACATTAGCCAAGGTGAGAGTGACCTGCAGATCTTTGGATGTTACTCTCTGGTTCTTTGTGATTTGCCGGTTTGTTCTTGGAGAGATTTTGATAGGACGACCGCTCCTGGATAGTGCGAATGTGGTCTTGAATTTCCTCTATTTATATTTATCTGTTTGATAGTAGATTGGTGGAGCCCCAACTCCTTAGAAATGATTTTGTAACTCTTTCTAGACTGATGAGCATCAATAAATGCTTTTCTGAGGTCCTCAAAGATTTATTTTGCTCATGGCATGGTGTATTTCCACATCTGTATGGCAGAGACCAAACTCACAAAGTTGCTGATTTTTATATAAGGTGGGGCCTCCCAAACTCACACCTGAAGATCTACCTAATTATTTAAACACCTGAATCTCATCATCCCCTTTAATTTAGCTGATAAAACCAGGGTTTTACTTACTTTTGCACATATCCTGACTCTTAATTACTCATTGTTTGTCTAATTCATACATCCTTCTATTTGACATGGAGTTGCTTAATATAAACCCTATTAGATATTTAAGAAAAGACTGGCTTTGATTCAAGAAGGTTATCATGGAAAAACAATGGAATTTCCGTAATTATCATTGGGGTTCACAAACTTTGTCTCACCACTGTACTTGCTGAGTGGGTAATGACATTCATTTGCATCCCATATTTTGGTTAAGCCAAATTAAGTATAAGTTTTAAAATGGCCTGTAAAAAATGTAAATTAAACATATTTCTTGAAGCTGATTCTGGTCTTCTGCTTCAATGCAGTGTGGTTCAACTAGAACAAATAAAAGAGAGGTTTTTAATATACAATGTTTACAAATGTATTTATTTTGTTAAGCCTATAGTACGCAAAAGTAAATGTAACTTGAAGCCTTGTCTGATATGATTCAAAAAGGCCCTGTGTTTATTAATGCAGGCTTGTTGTTGTCCAAGATTTGATAATTGTAGATTAAGAACATCTGCAAAGTGTACTTCCGAATAAATTCATACAAATATGTAGTTAGCTTGATTTGGCAGTTACTTGATTTTTCCTATGGTGGTTATCCAGTACATTCGGTTCTGCAGAGTCACGTGGTTTGATTAACGCATTTATCATAAAAGAATAATTTGTTCAACTTTCCAAAGACTACAGATGAGAAGATAACAGCAAGAATTTATAGTGCTCAGTGGACTCCTGTATGAATCTCTTAGCATTGCCAGGTGTCCAGTATTGAACTGGACATCCCTGTATTTGGGCACTCTGTCCAGTAAAAATGAGAGGTAATACCGGACCTGTATGTGTAACGGGGACTCCAGGAGCAGGTAGGACCTCGATGGCTGAAACAGGGGTCAGCAACAGGAAGGCAGGAGCAGGAACTGGACAGGGGAGCAGGAACTAGGACCAGGGACTCACAAGCATGAAACAGACAGGGGACAAGCCAGTACATAGGCAAGGACCTTTAATAAGTAATCAGGACTCCACGTGGAACAGAAGCAGAAACATAAGCATGGGCATAAGCATAAGGAGTGAGGACACAAAATAAAGGCAAAGGATGAACAGGAAACTATAAGGACAGAGGACAGGAGCAACAAGATGAGACAGACAGACAGAGGAACCCATGAGCAGACAGAAACAGCAGCAAACCCGGTGGACAGACAAGGGAATTGTGGCTGGGAGCAGGATGTCTAGGAAGACTCTGACAGTATGTGTATACCAGTATTACCACTCTGAACTTACTTACCTGACCAGCTTGGGGCCATGGGAGAAAGCAGGGCTGTTGCTAGGGGGGATGTGAAGTTTCCTCCATCCAGATTGGCTGCTGCTGGGTAATGCAGCCAATCAGAAGGAGGGGTCAGGAGCCTGGGGGTGGGGTCAAAAAGAGAAGCAAACAGCTTCGAGTGGAGAGAGGTGTGTCTTTTCTGTGGCTGTTCTGTGGGGGTTAGAAGGACAGGAAGGGGGGGGGGGGAGAATGACCGGGAGTGGAGGTGAAAGAGGATGAGGGGAGGGGTGAGAGACGATGATGGGAGAGGGAGAAGATGAGGGGAGGAGGGAGAGAGAGGATGAGGGGATGGGGGAGAGAGCGGATGAGGGGAGGGTAGAGAGGGAGGCTGAGAGGGTCAGAGAATTAAGGTGGTGAGCGAAGATGAGGGGTATGTGATACAATCTGACCATTACATAATTGTATCTAAATATCTCTCCAAACATGCACCAATTTGCAACATTTCATATTCTGCTTCATAAAAAAATCTGGGGCTTTGGGGGGGTGGGAGGGTGCTGCCTCCTCAGACCCTTCCCCAGGATATTTATGAAATAGAATATGAGATGGTACAAATTGGTGCATACTTGGAGAGAAATTTAGAAAAAATAACATAACGGTCAGATTATTTATAAATAACATAGCTCTCCACCAACTTTTCTTGAGCACATCACCATTGTTTCCAGTATTTTTGGGGAAGCCACCTGGCAACCCTAATATGTCAAGAGCAGGGTTGCACAAAGTGGGGGGCACAAGACTTTCTGGTGGGGCGCAGCGGTTACAGAGGCCCAGTGCTTCCCTGAAGGCATTTAAATTAAATGCCAGGGATCACGTGAGGCCTCTCTAATGTCACTTACCTTGCCTTCCAGCGACGCATCATCATGGCAACCTGATTTCAAATGGCATTGCGGGGTCAAGTGACGTCACATTGCCATGGCAACGAGACATCACATGACCCCAAGGCGTCATTTGATGCCGGAGCCAAGCAGGGGGGAGAGCAGGCAGGGGGCGCAGGAAGAAACCTTTGCACACCCCTGGTCTAGAGGACTTTCAACCTGTGTTTTCTTCTTCTTCTTGGTGAAAAAATATGTTGCTACTAAATCCATTTTTACTGCGTAATCCAAGTTCAAGGAAATTTTGTAAACTACATGAACATACTTCCCTCTGCCAATGTCTGCATGGGGGTTTCTCATCATCAAGCAAGTGAAAGCATCTGATAAAATCAAGTAAGATTATCAACCGATTATATTACCGTAAGGCATGTTTCATGTCCACAGATGTTGAATGCTGAATTCAAACATAGGAAAAGGATTGTGGAATAAGGGAATAACCTTGCATTAATACCAGTGTTGTCACTCAAATGGAAGGTGATAGAAACAAAGTTACAAAATCTCAATGCGCCTTTTAACAGAGACGTTCCAGCCTTTGGTTTAAAACCTGCACAAATGCTTCTCTCCACTAGATGGCAGTAGAATCCACATTAGACATAATGGTGCAGTTATCCTAAGCAACATACTGAATACTGAACCTGCATTAAAGTCCCCAGTAACCGCTTCTCAATGATTTTTAAAACTGATTTCAAGTCATGTTATATAACTTTGGAGTCAAGGTCCAAAGTAACTTAGAATAGCACAATAACCAATACAACAGAATGTACAATACAGCGTTTAATAGGAGCTCATACCCGAGGAAAACAAATCAAACAATCCCAAGGTTGCAATCAAAATCAACGCGAATCTTTTTCATCTTGCATCTCTTTGCATCAGTGAGTGTATCGTGGTCTTTGCGCCAAGTATTGCGCTGTGTGCACCAGCCTGCGATCCGGGGAGGGCTCACAGGTAAAGTAAAGGAGGAGTTACATGATGCACAGATTACAACAAAATGTATCAAAGTTCAGTATCGGTTCTGTGGGACACGTTTTTTTTTAATTATTTGGTTCAAAAAATATTGTTAGGTCGGAGGTTGTAAAAACCTTTCTTGCTCAGGAAACATTTTCTTACATTTGACGAAAGAACATGAAGAAAATCGGGCAGCACTTCAAAACAAACTTCCATTTGGACTTTCTTTATGTTGATACTTTGAAATGGGTTACTAAAAATGATTTTGGAAGTTGGCATTGCTTTACATTTCTAGGAGTCTCGCAAATAATTATTTTTAAAGACTGCTTTTGCAGAACATAAAATCACAGACAATTTCACTATAAAATGTTTGTAAGAAGAAAAATCATGAAACAAAGTAAGTGGGAGTATTTATTTGATAGACTATACTGAATACTGTAAGCTCTTTATAACTATTCTGTCTTCATCTTCCATTAATATTTCTGTTGCAGTTATTACCCTAAATCTACAGCAAATAACATTTGCCTGTGGTTCTTGGACATACCACAAAAGGCATGTAACGGGAAGAAATGAGAACGTTGAAACTAATCATACAAACACTGCAGCATTAGATTGTGTAGAACTTTTACTCAAGTCTGTTACAAATTATTTCCTCCCTCCAGTTGGGAAATCCCCATTAGAACAAAATCAATGTTAATAGGAAATTAAAATGAACTAACCAGCTATCCCACAGCAGCTGTTTAAACTGTGACAGAAGACACCAATTAATGTACCTGATATATGACCCATATCTGGAAAAGCACAGTGGCAAGATCAAGTTTTGTAAGCAAACTTTTTGGGGGGTTTCAACTAACATACAGATGTAACCGTTTCCCTCTGCCACAGGGAGAAGAGAATGGATGTAACCCCAGAATGAAATGGCTGTCGGGTTACTGCAGCTGTAACAGCTTGCCTGGGATTAGTGGGTTGGCGATGGGCCGTTTTAAAACGGCTGTCTCACATACTCAGAGGACGAGTGCTGGGGAGAAGTGCTGTACTCAGAGGACGAGTGCTGGGGAGAAGTGCTGTACTCAGAGGACGAGTGCTGGGGAGAAGTGCTGTACTCAGAGGACGAGTGCTGGGGAGAAGTGCTGTACTCAGAGGACGAGTGCTGGGGAGAAGTGCTGTCACTTCTTCCTTCCTGGGTGAATGACACACTGTGAAACAGACAGAACCTCTTTTTATTCTGTATCGTCACCTACAGATGCAGCAACGAGTATCCAAACACTTGCCTTTGAAAATCTGGGGCAATCTCCCAGTAATGCTGCAACATTTCTGCAAACAGACTAATGGCCCATCGGATTAACACAGTTTGATTGGGACTGCCAGGGACTCCCGCTGTGTTAATCCGAAGGACCATTAGTCTGTCTGCAGAAATGTCACAGAAATGTTGCAGCATTACTGGGGTATTGCCCCAGATTTTCCCAGGCAAGTGTTCGGATACTCGTGGCTGCATCAGTACTGTATATGACTCCATTCATAAGTAACTCCAACTTCACCCCAGCTTTTCATCCGGGCTCTTCTACTGTAGTATCTGGAGGAGACATGCTGAACTAAAATTAAAGTTTTTTTTAAAAGAGGTACTGTAGACTTAAATCGCTCCAAGAGGTTCAAACCGATCATAAAATGCAGTTTTATCAATACTTACAGGTGCATCACTTTATAACATCACATCAGGCTCTACAGATCACTAACACCTTTAAATATCTTTGTTTTTTCAAAGGCTGAATATTATAAAGGGATGAAAGCAAATATTAATTGGCCAAAACAATGCATCAACAAACAAAAACATTCTTAGTTGGGAAAGAGACATGGGTCAAGATTTTATGACGAGGAATGTGGAGACATATTTGAGAGCATTGTGAGATTTTCCAGATGCTCGACAATCAGGAAAACTAATCTTAAAGTCTTGCGCAGACGGTATTATAAGCCAACCCATCTTCGTGCCTTCTGTCCAACAACCTCTCATCTGTTTTGGCGAAACTGTGGTCATTATGGCACGTTCAAGAACATCTGGTGGTCATGCCCTAAGATCACTCTGTTTTGCAGAAAAATTAAAAGGTTAATTACTCAGATTACAGGACTAAGCCCGCCCTGGAACATAGGGTCAGAATTTATTAGCAGGCCCTGCAAGAGATATGTGCAGAGGTATGCAATGGAGACTGTTTTAAGGTGAAATTAAAATAAGGTTTGTTCCTGTTCCTTTAAACAATACAGCAAACAAAAATATACATAAAACAATAAATACCTATCCCCAACTTACTTCCCCAGTCCCGCTCTGCAAGGCTTGGGGGGGGTGCCCCTTACCCACTTATCACACCAAAGTCTCAGTGGTACCTTAACACAGGTGGCCCTTCAGGTCAGTGGTGTCCGGGTAGGTGTCTGCTGGAGGGACTAGGCCTAGAGGTCTGGTCCCCTTGTGTCTTGCTCCCAGAACACTGCCCTCCTTTTCCTTATGCCGGCTCCCTTGTGAGCTAAGGAATCTCTCTCCTGTTTCAAACAGGAGGCTTTTCTTAGAGCTCTAATCAGCCAGGTGGAGCTGGTTGATTGCCTGTGTGCAATTAACCGGCACACTGCTGAATTTAGAGGTAGTTTCTCTTAAACAGTGATAAGTCCCCGTTACAGGCCCATTGAGAACATAGACAGGAACCTAGATGCCCTGATCACGCATATTCTCTCAATGGCTAAAACTGCAATTGCAGGTCACTGGAAACAAATAACCCCCCTCTGATAACACAGTCAAAAACAAGATAAGTAATATAATGATTATGGAGAAACTGGCAAACTTGTTAGAAGACAAACACACAATTTCTGAGAGTTAGTGAACAAACTTGATCTTTTACTGTAAGTGATAGCAATGTTTTCTTAAATGGCTGTTTATTATACCCATTTACTGTATTATTTAATTCACTGTATTCCCTCTTACTTGGCTATGTCTCCCATCCCCATTCCCCACCTTTCCTTTATTCTGTACTCCCCCCTCCCCAACTACCTATAAAACCAATAAACTTTGAGTAAAAAATAAATAAAAAGTACAGGAAATTATTACAAATGCAGCCAACATTATTGCAACCGCTGGTGCACTTCAACGGGACATATGCATCAGCGGGAGAAGTGGCCATTGTTTGAAATCAGCTGCGTGTGAGAATGGGCTGTCAGGTTTCTACAGGTTTAACGGGTTGGCTGTAGTTAGTGGGCTGGGGATGAGCAGCTTAATACTGTAACAGAAGTTATTCTCCTGTTAACAAGTTAGCGCACAGCATAATACATTAAATAACATGTGTGCTATCTCCTTCCAATAGCACTTTTCTTAAATACGGTGCCATCGTTAATGCGGCGCATTGTGTTAACAGGTACAATAACGTCTGCTACGCCTGTATTTTAAAAAGCTCTCCCACACACTCAGAAGAGAAGTGCAGTGGAAAGTGCCGCCGTGACTTCTTCCCGGGGAATAAGGACAGAACCCGAGAGTAGGGTGGACAGAACCCGAGAGTAGGGTGGACAGAACCCGAGAGTAGGGTGGACAGAACCCGAGAGTAGGGTGGACAGAACCCGAGAGTAGGGTGGACAGAACCCGAGAGTAGGGTGGACAGAACCCGAGAGCAGGGTGGACAGAACCCGAGAGTAGGGTGGACAGAACCCGAGAGTAGGGTGGACAGAACCCGAGAGTAGGGTGGACAGAACCCGAGAGTAGGGTGGACAGAACCCGAGAGTAGGGTGGATTGCTGTTCTGAGGCGGCACACCTGTCTTGCTGCACATGCCTCCCAATGAGAAGATCTGGGACAATGAGCAGGAGGTAGCGAATACTTCATATGCTACACATTGTTTGTGTAAGACTAATAATAATAACTAAGGTATGTATAACGCTTTTCTCCCAAGACGCTTCACAATTACAATATTGTGTAAAGACCAGAGAAATGGAATTTATTTCTGAAAGTTTATTGGGTGCAAACGTGAGGCTAAAGCACTGCAGATATTTTTATCATATAAAAAATAGCCATTGGCAGTGTTCGACAAACCTATACATCTGCACGCCCCGGGCGAGTTGATTTAACATCGTGGCGAGCTCCTATTGGCCCAAGCAGCACACGTGGTACTAGATGGCGAGTAGATTTTTTTGTTCGGTGAGTAGATTTTTTGGTGATTTGTCGACCACTGGCCATTGGTTTCCTTTTGATAAATCTGGTGCTGTTTTTTTCGACAGTTTTTGCAGCTGTGATACCTGTTAAAAAAAATTCTATGTGATTCTAATTCAGGCAGCACTTCTGAAGGATAATGATGTAACATGTTTGTAAATGCATGTTACACACTCTGTGTTGCAATGGTTTGTACATAGTGATTATTGAATTGTTTATATCTTAAAGGTACAAACCTGTCTATCCTGGATTCTTGCATATAACCCTATTAGAATATCTGTATCTGTGCATTGAAGTCTGGATCCCAGAAAAAAGTCCTGCATTGCCATCATCTTGTTATACTATCAGGTCGCCAGCAGCTTCTGGGACCTGTAGCAGACAATATTAACCGTATTTGTTTATGGTAAAGAACACTGCACTGGGCTCCTTTTATCAAAATATGTCAAATAAATAAAAGTAAATAGTGCAGACAGGAATGCATCTTTTTAACCTTTTGTGTGTGCTGTATAAAAGAGGTTGTCATCTGGCTTCAAAACTGGAGAAAGAAAATGCCCAATTGGAAAGAATAGGATTTTTTACTTTGAAGTGCTGGCATGGACTTCTATGTGACGTGGTGAGTGATTGCCTAATATTTTGAGGGGATTCAATAAGGTCTGAATCTAGGTTTTGGAGCTAAATCTGGCACTAACTGCCATTGACTTGTATTGTGGTTAACACCAAATCGAGCTCATATTCCCATTTTCAGAGCTTAGTGCAGCCCCCTCTTTGTTTTGCATTATGTTGACTCATTACAGGCATTTTATGTGCTCTTATCTGAAGAGTCCTATTATCAGTCCCAATACAAACAGGAGGTATATATTGTAATGCCTGTCAGAGGATAGGTGGGATCAAAGTACTAAAACACGGTTATTTTGCAATGTCCTTTTAGCGGATCACCAAAAAAGCACAAGTGAGATTATCAAATTTACCTTGGCCAGCCAACCCCATATATTAACAGTTTAGCATATTGTTGATGGGTAAATTAAGTTATGCTGTCTGTTAAGCAGATGACTGGGCCATCTGTTTTCACTTAAGATGTGCTCAATGATTAAAGTCAGATAAAACATTTCTGATTTTAATTTTGCTCGGTCTGTCTTGATTCCAACCATTTAAATGCTGCAATATTTTGTGTTAAAGCAGCATTGCACAAACCACTGAGCAAGCAAAAAAACAAACAAAGAGAATCCTTGGCACACTTCACCCTACTTTTTTCTTACCAACAGTCAGCTCTCATGTCTTGGTGACTTAAATCTGTTCTCTTAACTAACACTCACTTAGTTAGCCAGAATATCCTAAAATCACTTTCTTGGCCAGAATATTTACTAAAATGGGAATACCATGCTTCCTACGAAATGATGGACAAATGAAAAGGAAAACCAGATAGGTTGAACTCGATGGACATATGTCTTTTTTTCAACCTCATCTACTATGTAACTGTGAAAGATTATGGCGTTGGTGGCTTTCTAATCACCCGCCTGAGCAAGGCTGTCTCCAGCAGCTATATTGGCAACTACAGTTTTCTTGTCTGGGGATTTAAAGGGTTAATTTCTTTGGTTTGTTTGAGTCTTGGAGGTGTTAGTACCACATTCCAGTTCTAGAAAAACCCTGGATTTGGATAGTTACAAACATTGAACGGTATGGATTGCTGCTTTCATATTGCAGTATGTGCTTCCCCACTAAAAACATACATTTTCTATCTCGTGCTACTATTTAAACAGTTCTTTGCTCTCTCTAATGGTACAATCTCACATAGTTGACCAATTGAATTTCTTAGGGGCTTCTCAATGGAAAAATGTGTCAATCAAGGTTTTTATTACCCTTATTCCACTCTGTGCTTATCAAAGAACCAATGAAGTAAGGCGGGAGGGGGGAGGCGGGCGGCTGTGCAAACATTTGCTGACCACACACGTACATCAAATAAATTAAATAAAAACCCTCCAAAGTCTAAATGTAAAAAATAAATAAAACATATTTATAGGTGTCAGATTTGAGGGGGAAAAGACACCAATCGCCCAGAAGAGACCCCTTAAATATGTAACTGAAATAGGTTCACTTTGATCCTATGAGGGATCGTCCCTTTGAAGGATTGATTTGAAAGGCGGTCATTAGCTGAAGCCAGGGAGCAGGATGTTCGCTGATCGATCACCGGAGAACAGATCGATCGTCAGCTTCGGTAAATCATTTTCATTAAAGGTAATCTAATAAATGCTACATATATTTAAATGTTAACAAAGTGCTGCCAGCAATGCTGCTTTTTTAACAACCAGTATCTTTGTGACACATTTATTTAGTCCTGATATACTGAGCTCTACCTCTCAGGATCCTTGGGGAAGAATTACAATTGCTTACTGATTGATATAAAAAACAAAGAAACAATAAGATATTTAAAAAAATAACTCATTGTTAGGAATGTTTGAAAAAATAACTATTGTCCATAAAAGAAAAGATGCTCTAGGGGCACCCCAACCCTTTCTAATAGAGCAACTAAGATCAGATGCATTGTAAGGAACCCCAACCCTCTCTAATAGCACGTCTGAGATCAGATGCATTGTAAGAACCCCAACCCTCTCTAATAGCGCGTCTCAGATTGTAAATTCTTCTGTATTTAGTACAGTTGCCCTTTAGGAATGCCATTTGGAACCTAAGGGTTCCTAGCCGGGTCGGCTTGGAGTATGATGGGGCCCGATGCACATTGTCTCCTGCTACCACACAACAGCGCATTGTCTAGGCGATATATCATCGTGTGGTAACCGGAGATGGTGGTACCTGCAGGTACCTGCAGAGGCGCTGTGCTCTTCCCCGGCCCAACTACGGTAATCACAGTTTAAATGTTGGAGGGGTTAATTTAATTTAACCACCTCAACATTTAAACAGTGATTACAGAAGTTGGGCCGGGGGAGAGCACGGGGCTCTTTACGTGCTGGGCCAGGTGCATCCACACTGATGGCACGATATCAAGTCAGCCCTGTTTCCTAGGAAACTTTGTTGAAAAGCACTGGTGTATCTGCTGCCGTTCTGGCAAACCTGCCTAGATCATTACTAGCCAGGCTGATGTAGATACATCGGCGAATTCAACACTGTATCAGATTACTGTTTCAAACATTCCTCTTTTCACAGACATTAGCTACTGGGTATTCATGTAATCAGTTAATATAGGAAGAGCATAATTACCAAATATCTGTGACGGTTTCAAACAGCATGTAATCCAAATAGCTACAATGCTTTCAGTGTCTATTACCCAGTGGTAAATTCAACACTGTGTCAGATTAGTGCTTCAGACATTCTTCTTTTCACAGACATTAGATGCTGGGTTAGAGTGGAATCAGTTAATATAGATGGAAAACAATGATCAAATATTTGAGACTGTTTCCAACAGCATTTGCTACAAATAGCTCCATTGCTTTCAGTGTTTACTAGTGGGCAGTTTGGTCTCTGTGACTTCTGCTCTGTACCCTGAACTGGCAGCCACACACTGTCATATTTCCCCTACGACCTCACTTTTTAATAACTTTAATGAATGTTGTTAGTTTATCATTGTCAACCTTTAAAAAAGTCTAATTAATTAATAAAGGTTACATTTATTATTACTATTTTCCTTGATGGTGTGCTCCAAAGTGAATCTCTACTCTATGATGTTGTACATCATAGGCCATTATTCAATAAGATGTGAAGGTGCTGGGTAATGGAACAGCTCCCTTCAAATGAATGGGGCCTAACATTTTCTGCAGCACAGGGAACAGACTTTAGAACATATTGAACTGGGGTCATAGATAACTTTCCTTTTTTTCAAAATCTCGTCATTAATGACATTGTAGCCGGGAAAGTTTTGAGAAACAGGTCGTATCTTCAAAGATTAGGACAGTTCTTCTCCAAAAGAATTTGTATGGTCCGGTACAGTAAACAAAAACACGCAGGGGATGTTTTCTTTTAATATGTTAAAATCATACAATACCAAAGTATATATAGTAAATGTGGTCCTTTATTATATTAAAATTACATTTTCTTTAGTTCAGTTTGTCACGGGAGACCAGGTTTATTGTACACCTTTTACCAGGATCATAATTGAGCAAAACAGGATAATTAAATAAATTGAAGATTATTCACAAAAATAGGCATACACACGATACACAAAATACAGGTGAAAAGACACACTTACTTGGGGACTGGGGCCAAAAACTAGACTTTCCTTGCTGCTGTGCACTATAAAACAGAGTTTTTCTTTGACCAGGACTTAGGTCCAAACGTCCTGGAACTAAAGTCGGCTTGAAAGCCGAACTACGACCGCTACGTGCCTTTCTGAGTACTCGGTCGCAAAAAGCTGGACTTAGAATATTTTCTGGTCAGACTTTTCTGAAGCCAGTGCTCTGCTATTCACGAAAGAGCACTTTTGAAAAGCCCGACCGCACTTCTGGCGCTCAGTATCTCACCAGTGATTGGCTTATGGGTTTCTTATTGTATTTTGGATTTCATTCACAAAATACTACAGCCAGAGCGTGGGAACTTTCTCAACAGCCAATCAGAGCGATGCCAGTCTGGAAAGCTGGGTAAGTGGGGAATCTGAATCTGCCAAGGGACATGCGCAAGTTTGCCACCTTAGTCCCTTGCTATTCCGATGCCACCCGCTGGGTCAGGCTCCTCCAAGTCTAGTGAGGCAAATGGCAGCCCGGACAACGCCATTCATCCCAGGACATGGGTACTTGAGCACTTCCCTGCTACCCAAATGGTCTTCACAACCCTGGCATCCTCTGGTGGCTTTCATCTCTGATGTCCTGCAGACTTACTGGCACCAACTTGGTAGCCTTGGTAGCCTGTCGGAACATTGGATCTGAAAAACCAAGCTCATATACAGTGCACACAGTATATTACAATATTAAACACAATGTTAATAAAAATATACTTGTAAATATTCTATGTCTCTGGGTATGGGGAATAGAATAGAAAGCTGCACTTTATTTTCTGCTAGCCTTTATTCCCCACACACTATCTACAGTAAGAGACTTGGACTGGACTCTAATAGTCCCCTCACAACTTTATAATTATGGTTGGAGTGCCCAAACAGGTTCTGGGCTCACTGGGCATCCCCATTAACCTAGGCACCCCTCATTGTTACAGGGACACTTTGCATCCCTTTGCCACATTTACCTTTCTGGGCTGTGCTGAAGCAGGGAACCCTAGCAGTGAGTCGCGCAAGCGTTTTCAAGGGGAGATATTGCCGGGATAATGTGCCTACATGTATCCGAGAACCAAGCATGATTCTCGGGTACATTTTTAGGGGAACCGACAATTACCTAGGCAAATTCTGACAACAATTTCTCCGCAACCCCCCCTTTGGAATTCATACCCCAGCAATCCCTGCTTGCTGGCATCCATGGAAAGGCAAAAACACAAATTCTTTATTGTCACACACTACACAATACACATGTACAGTTGCTGGGCTCAAGAACTTACACTCTTGAACCCTAATATTCGGATCAGAGGTAATCAAAACAGGGCTTGACCTTTATTAAGAGCCTGGTTACCCCCTCACCGTTACACAGTTCTACAGATGTTTTTCAACACTTGTTTTATTTTTATCTTTTTTTATTGATTGCATCTGCTAGGTCAGTTGTTTTTGGCCTAATATCTACAGGAATTATACTTTATTTCCAAATCTAAAAAGGACATTACATCTGCCAGGAATCATAGACATCAGTTCATCAGCTTGTTTTATTTGCAATAAATTAAAAGCAAATGGAGTTGCAACACAGCGCTATATAAAATTACCCTAGAAGGTTATTAACAGTGATTTAAACAAGTTAAGTACTATATCCAAAGAAATAGAAAATCAGACACAAATAATACAAGAAAAGAATGTATTAAAAAAACAAAACAATGTTTTCCTTCCGCAAGTAAAAACTGCAGGATCCATGTGTGTGTGTGAAAAACTCCATAATGATCTGCTTTTTCATCGCTAGGTTTTATTGAGTGACCATACGTAGCTTAGCTATCTATTGGCTGCCGTGATGTCACAAATCTGTGTAAGGGAAAAAAAGATCTATCTATCAATCTTTCTGCCACCAAGAGCTATAAATAAAGATTTGCTTCAAACCTGACCAAATAGTGTTACTTTGTCTGTGGAATACTTTGCTACTTTTCAAATTAAATCAGCTACCCAGTAGGTGTCTTATAGAATAGCCATGCTTAATAAATACAACTAATGAATGCATCATATCTATTGTATAATGTATCTGATTTATTGCATGAGTAATTCTGTTTTTCCTGATTTTTTCGAGATCGCCATTAATAAATACTGTTGACTGCCATTTTTCCTACTCAGGAAAGGCAAACATCTCAAGCAATTCAAGATTGAGGAGCTCCCAGAGTAGTGACGGGTACAGTCATATACCGGAGGATCCCATAAAGTCAGATTGAATAAAAACCTAAAACAAAATAATCAATATATAAAATGACGAGTAATTTTCTTTGTTTCAGCCCAAATCAATAACTGGACCTGTCAGAGCACCTCCTACAGTTTCCAGCCATGTTGAAGAAATTGACTACTCGGGGTATTCCCGTGTGACAGAACGAATGAGTCAAGTTAATACCACAGACAAGAAGCAAGGTACAGTAGCTGCAGTATATCACAGTAGATATTTATTTACAATATTCTTTTAACATAGTATAAAACCTTAAAGGTTTGGTCTAAAAAAAGATGTAAAAATACATTGCCCCCCTGAGGGGGCGTGCCCCTGTATTAAACCCTAACACAATCATTTTGAATATTGTGTTGTTTTCTTACTCAAAGAAGAGTGTTCTCATGAGCACAGTGATCTTTTGTACTTGTGTCGTTTTAACATGACCTTGGAGCCAGCGAGGAAGCTCCCCTCCCCCAACCCACATATAAATAAATACACAACAAAGGTCTGGAGGTACAAAGGCCACGGCTTTATTTACACAAATAAACCCTGGTAAGTGCCAACCCTGCCAGCGTGCTCACCCCCCGGGTAAAGGCCGATGTCACCCCAACTATGGCCCGCACACCCACCAAGCCGGGCGCCCGATGGCTCGGCCGTTAAGCGATACTGGACCTAGGGAATCACGCACAAATGAGCCCTGCTGACTCGCTAACCCCAGCCACCACAAGGCTTTAGGGTTTATCTGCACCATAGAGCCCCCGCTGGCAAGGTTAACGAACACCTACCCCCCCAACAGCCACCACCCATGGGGCTATTTAATCCCCTTAAACTAGCCTGTACCGCCAGACCCGCACGGCCCTTCAAGCCCCTCCTGAAGTGTCATATTACACATGTCTAACCCTATTTCGAATGAGTGTACCAGTTTTGGGCGAAATAATCCACTATTTGCTGACTTGAACTCTGGGTGACTTATCACCCAGCCTCCTACCTGTAACATACATTTCGCTGCACCCCCTTTCCAAGCCTCCTGTGTCCAATATCTGATCACACCACTTGAACCTCCCTCCATGCACCCAAATCTGAGATAGTTAGGTCAATAAGGAACGACCCAAGTCAACTGACTTTACCGCCCCCACACCAGGTCCTTCACTGACCTTAGTTCTATGGCTGATAATTTACAACCCAGACATAAACCTTGGCCCCTTGCCGACGCACCCACCAGAACGGCCTCCTATTGTCTCCACACGTTCCTCCCATCAACTAATTAGATTGTAAGCTCTTCGGAGCAGGGACTCTCCTTCCCAAACACTACCTCTATGTCACTGACTCGAATTCAAGATGCCTTATCACCCAGCCTCCTACCTGCATCATCAATTTCCCAACTGCCTTATTAATTTTTCCCTCGTGCACTCCACCGACTCATCTTGCAGCGCCCCCTACCACGCCCTCCTGTGGACTATATCTGACCACACCACCTGGACCTTTCCCCAACACACCTGAATCTGCGCTACAGTAGTCTAATGATGTTACCCCCCCACGTGAATAATCAACATTTTTGGCAGGCCTGTCCCTTGCCATTACCAGTAGTTCTGGCAACAGCTGATGCCATCTCACCTTGCCTGCCCCACCAGAACACGTTTCCCTGTTTCCCGCTCGTGCCCAAATTCCACCCGTATGGCCAGGAACTTACATGCTTCTTTGCCCAATGAATAAAAGAATACCCGATTATCCAAAGGTCTGGAGGCAAAGATCAGGTGCCACTGAAGCCAGCACAAAGTCCATCACTGGACCGTCACCAACTACCACAACTCCACCGGCCAACTGGATCCAACTCTGGCGCCAACTTCCTGAACTTTGCTAACTGCATTCGGGATAAAAAGACAGCACTACATTAGCCACCCCAGGTACATGCATAGCCCTAAAGGCTATTTTGAACTCCAGGCAAGTTAGAACAAAGTTACGCAATAAAGCCACCACTGGGAGGGGCGACTGGACGGGACAGGAACAAGAACCAAATTATTAACTGCCCCAACCACCCCAATATTGTCATTCCAGAATACTACATTCCACTTAGCCACCTGTGCGCCCCAAGGTCCTATAGCAGTTACTAAAGGAAAAATTCTAGGAATGACAGGGTGTTTTTTTTTTTGCCTTTGCCAGAAGCGCGCTCTGCCCGTACCTGTCCAATAATGCTGCAGCCTGAACAAAATGTGCATAACCCACCGAGCAAAGCTCCTTGTTGATACCATCATTCATAGAAGATCCCTCTGGATAATACCACCTATTTTAAAAGAAATGAACCCCCTGTACACTCCCCACGTTCAGCCACCCCTGCTAGTATACCCAACACTTTCCATCTGGCTCCTCTTCCATGTTTAATTCAGCCAGCACGTGCAATCAACCACAGTCGCACAGATCAGGGCACCCGAGCTCAGGATTCGCCACAAGCCTCTGATTTAAATAAGGACACACACCAACCAGGCGTGTTAGGGAAGCAATCAACTACCCACCCCCACTGCTGGCTCAAATCAGACAGGAGTGAGAAAATAAAGTTAGTTACAGGCTTTTAATTAACACACACTTAAAAGAAATTAACCCACTGAACACTCAAAGTTCAGCCACCCCTGCTAGTATATACAGCACAGCACTCATCCTGGCTCTAATTGTACACTTAATACCAGCACTAGAAATGAACCAATCCCACAGTTCAGCGCTTCCCTATACCTGTGTAGTAGGGATAACATCTCCACGTACTCCCCTGTCCATAGCTTCCTTTTTCCCTCTGCTAACAAGTGAAAACCGAAGGCTTCCAGCACCGCTTTTACAATAGCAGCCGCACACAGGGGCTTAAGTGGGGCTGCCTCCCCAACCCAGAGGGGGTTCCTAAGTAGGCCCACCCCCTTACATCCTGTGGGTCCTTCCACCCCTGTGGGAGCACACCAACCCCCTAGTGGAACAAGTATAGCCCCCCTCCCCCACCTCAGTGAGGGGCTCAAGTGAGGTTTCCCCCCCCCCCCAATGGTCACATGTAGCTCCTCCCACTCCCCCAGGGGCTCAAATAGCTCCCCCACCCCGTGGGGCTCCCAACCCATGTGGATTTGAAGCAGAGCTACCACAGCCCCCGCAGGGGCTTAAGTTGGACAAGCCCCCTAAAAAGGGGGCCCACAAACTCCATAGGGGCTCCCATGAAGCCCCCCTTCCTCCTGTTGGTCCCCAAACCCCTGTGGGGGCACAATAACACCGTAGGGACACAAGTATAGTTTTTCCCCACCCCAGTGAAGGGCTCAAGTGAACCCCCCCCCCCCACACCTATGCAAACCCAAGTGGGAGGCCAACCTTCCGAGTGTAAACTCCAGCCTCACCGCCTCCTGCAAGCTGCTGCCATCCAGCCCCTTTTAAAAGAGACTCTGTTTGTAGAATTTCCAGCAGACCTCCACACTCCCCCTCCTGCAAGCAGACCTCCACACTCCCCCTCCTGCAAGCAGACCTCCACACTCCCCCTCCTGCAAGCAGACCTCCACACTCCCCCTCCTGCAAGCAGACCTCCACACTCCCCCTCCTGCAAGCAGACCTCCACACTCCCCCTCCTGCAAGCAGACCTCCACACTCCCCCTCCTGCAAGCAGACCTCCACACTCCCCCTCCTGCAAGCAGACCTCCACACTCCCCCTCCTGCAAGCAGACCTCCACACTCCCCCTCCTGCAAGCAGACCTCCACACTCCCCCTCCTGCAAGCAGAGCTCCACACTCCCCCTCCTGCAAGCAGACCTCCACACTCCCCCTCCTGCAAGCAGACCTCCACACTCCCCCTCCTGCATGCAGACCTCCACACTCCCCCTCCTGCAAGCAGACCTCCACACTCCCCCTCCTGCAAGCAGAACTCCACACTCCCCCTCCTGCAAGCAGACCTCCACACTCCCCCTCCTGCAAGCAGACCTCCACACTCCCCCTCCTGCAAGCAGACCTCCACACTCCCCCTCCTGCAAGCAGACCTCCACACTCCCCCTCCTGCAAGCAGACCTCCACACTCCCCCTCCTGCAAGCAGACCTCCACACTCCCCCTCCTGCATGCAGACCTCCACACTCCCCCTCCTGCAAGCAGACCTCCACACTCCCCCTCCTGCAAGCAGACCTCCACACTCCCCCTCCTGCAAGCAGACCTCCACACTCCCCCTCCTGCAAGCAGACCTCCACACTCCCCCTCCTGCATGCAGACCTCCACACTCCCCCTCCTGCAAGCAGACCTCCACACTCCCCCTCCTGCAAGCAGACCTCCACACTCCCCCTCCTGCAAGCAGACCTCCACACTCCCCCTCCTGCAAGCAGAACTCCACACTCCCCCTCCTGCAAGCAGACCTCCACACTCCCCCTCCTGCATGCAGACCTCCACACTCCCCCTCCTGCAAGCAGACCTCCACACTCCCCCTCCTGCAAGCAGACCTCCACACTCCCCCTCCTGCAAGCAGAACTCCACACTCCCCCTCCTGCAAGCAGACCTCCACACTCCCCCTCCTGCAAGCAGACCTCCACACTCCCCCTCCTGCAAGCAGACCTCCACACTCCCCCTCCTGCATGCAGACCTCCACACTCCCCCTCCTGCAAGCAGACCTCCACACTCCCCCTCCCCACCTCCTGCAAGCAGACCTCCAAGCTGTTTCTGAAACCATCCAGCCTCTGTTTGCAGCCTGTCCCACAGCTACTGCACAGCAGCCATTTGAACTTCTTTCAGGGACCAGACTGCCCTCCCCTGCGCTCCTTTGAATCCCCTTAGCTCCGCCCATCCCCATGACACTGGGGAAGGGGTGGGGAAACAGCATGCAATCCAGCCAAGCTGGAGGGGAGAGGGGAAGCAGCACGTGAACTGGCACCAAAGGTGTGGGGGAGGGAAGAGAGGGGAGCCTAGTCCCTGCGGTCAGGTGCCCCGTCGCTGAGGGGCTCCAGGCTGCTTTCTCTTGTTGAATTAAAAATGAACTGTTTTGTTGAAAATGTCACATGAACATCTTTTATGTCGTTGTTATACAAATATAGTTAATTGCCACTCAATCCACTTATTTCTCTGCCTGGCAACAAGCTAAAGTTTTCCCTGTCAATTCTGAACATTGTTACACCCGGTACAAGCTTTAAAGCTGTTCTTCAAGTCAAGTGGCTAGGATGATAAAACACATTTGTAATGTACTGTAGGACAAATCTGATCTGAAAACAGAATTAAGATGAAGTGATCCTACAGGTATAGCCAACGTCTTTACGTCCTTACAGTAGCATAGGGGAAAAAGCGAGTTAGCTGGACCGTTTCTTGCCCGCAGCCGCTCCAAAATAATGGGTGCGTCTCCCGCTGACGCTTGTGTATGTCCCGTGCAGCGTGACAGCAGGAGTAAATATGTTGGCATGTATATGTATGTATGTAAATCTTTATATAGCATCATCCATGTACATTGCGCTTCACAGCAGTAATACACCTGACATAATCATATCATGCAGGGGTGTGCAAACTGGGGGGCACAAGATTTTTCAGGGGGGGGCACGGCGGTTGCAGCGGCCACACGCTCTTCCCCCAAGGCCTTTAAATGAATGCCGGGGGAACGCGAGGCCTCTGCAACTTCACTTACCTTGTCTTTGGCGATGCGTCATCATGGCAACGCAGCATCAAATGACGCGGCGGGGTCACGTGACCCTTTGGCCTCATTTGACGCCGAGAGACTGAGGCAAGGTAAGGGAGGGGGTGCGCGAGCAGGGAAAGATTGCACACCCCTGATATAACACATAATGGGAATGAGCACTTCAGACATAACAGTACCATTAGGAATAGGAATTCAATGCTCCGAAGAGCTTGCAATCTAAGTATAAGTATACAGTATAATCCCATTTAAAAAAATACCTACCTATCCAGGGGATGGAACCCATAATGTTAAGGGGTTACAAAACAAATATCAGTATCAAATAGACTACAGTACATTCAATCTCTCTCTGTAGCAGGGGCATGCACAGCATTGCAATTAGTTTGCTAGCACCTCTGGCAGCAAAATGGTGAGAGCCATGAAACCCATACATCATTTGAATTCTGCATAAAATCTTTATTACTTCGATACATTTGATGGAAGATTCATATGTCGGCGTTATTGCTGCATACAAAATGTAAATTAAATGATGGTGTGTAATGACTAATGCTGGTGTGCTATGACTAATGTAGCAAATACTGTATATATAAGGTTTCTGGCAACAAGTCTTATTTTTGGTGTTAGTTTTTTTATTGAAAACAGTAACAAATATTAAGATAAATAATTTACTGTAAATTGATCAAGCACAAGCGCTGTATCATAATTGTTAATAAACTGAATATATTTACAAGTACAATCTTTATAATTGTTAATCGTCGGCCTCCAAAACTAAGAAAAGTGGCCCATATTTGCTCACATTATCCCCTAAAAGTGATTTATTTTCTTTAAAAAGCACATGGCACCCATCCAATGTTCAGTGTTTAGAAGGTATTCATACTGCATAATGCAGTAACAAGTTGTGGAGGTTGCAAGGTGTTTATGTTTCTATGTCTGTGCAGTATATACAGAATCTCTTGATAAAGGGGAGATGGGTGAAGAAAGTGATGCAACCCCAACTGCAGACCAGAAAAACGTAAAAACGGATGGTGGCTCAGGAGCTGAAAGTTTGCTGAATGAAGCCAGAGAGAGAGTAAGTATATCCTCTGATATGAACCAAATGGAATAGCCAGACAGTCTGTTATCCATATTTACTAAGCAGTCTTCTGCCATAAGACATCTTACTGAGCTAGCAGACGCCTTACAGCCCAGTGACTTGAATGGGCTGCAAGGTGTTTTCCAGCATCATAAGGAGTGCTTAGCAGAAGACTGCCTGGTAAATGTGGCCCCTGAGTGACAGCCCCTGAGTGACAGCATCCTTGGGAAAATGGAGCAAAGAGATGCACTGTATAAAAGAGAGAATCAAATGACCTGGGAGCGCAACATAAGAGGAGAAGCTGAGATCCTCTTGGATCAGAGGGGATAAACAAAACCAACAGCTTGCAATAGAAAACTTTTACAAAAATCATCATTTCTGCAGCTTCGTCCATATTTATACTTAAATTTTACTAAGGCAAAGTGGCGACGCCACGTCTTTTTTTTTATCATGTTTTGCAAACATAACAACAAACATATGACTAATCAGGTTTTCTGAAAACATTCAGGTTTTTAAAAGCTGTGCAGCATTCTGTGGTTTGTTGACATACAGTAGGTAGGACCAAACACTTCTGCCTTTGATTGATGCCGTTCAAAACTTCTAGTAGCTTTATTGGTCCTGGGAAAGTGTACAATTAATTGCAGGTTGTGGTGCCGCTTAATGGACTATCATGAGAGTTCTTCATTGATGAGATTAGTGTGTATAGAGATTTTGAATTCTCCCAGCTCTATCCTTCATCTGTACTGTCACACAACCTGTAATACATCTGCCTGTGCCATGACCTGTATTATCTTTAGTATTTTTTTTTTCAACTTTCATTTTTATTAGGTTTTACAAGTCTTACATTTTGTCACAAACCAATGCATAGTACCAAGATGTAAATTAACTGAACATCCCCATCTTGTCTGGGGCAACATTTAGACATGTAACTAACTTGACAGACTACATTTACACATCAGTCGAGACGAACATGACTTACATGACAAGGACATGACCGTGGGAGACAAAAAAGGGGGGGGGAGGGGAGCAGCCCTGGTTTATGTGTTTGCTTCCTCTCGTGCCTCAGTATTCAGGTTCAGCTACTCCGGTTCCTTGGGTGACCGTCACCTATCTATGGGGAAGGACCTACCTGTCTTGTTATTATGTATCTTTAGTATTTTACACCCTTCAGAAGCTAATGGGAGCTTTGCTAGGATCTCCAATAGTTGAACAGACTAAGACAATATTGCCAATTATATGTATCTTGTCTAATTTGTTTGTGTATGTGATACGTTTTTTCAGGGCCAAAAGGGTCAAAAAGGAGAACAAGGTTCAGTTGGTCCTCCAGGAAAACCAGGATCAGACGAAAGTCAGCCTCGAGTTGGTCCTACTGGACTTCCAGGGCAAAATGGGAAGAAAGGTGAACCGGTAAGAAAAATACAATTTTTACTTTTTTTTTCTATCAATCTATTTAACTAGTCACCTCATCCTCATGCACCCTCATGTATACACCTCACTTAAGCAGAATATAATGACTCATATTCACTAAGTAGTCTTCTGCCATAAGGTGAATTCCAGTGTCGAAGACCCCTCACAGACTATTCAAGTCAATGGGTTGTAAGGAGTATTCTAGTGGCAGAGAGCATCTTATGGCAGAAATTGCTTGGTAAATATGTGCCAATATGCAAGCATGAAGAAGGTCTCATAAGGGGATCAAAACGTTGGTCCATTTTTCCATGTAAAGTACAAGTGTTTACTATTATTCCTGTGCCTATTCTCTTTTATTTTGATGTCATATACACCATTGTGTTGGGGGTTGTGGGAGAGGTGGGCAGTGCATTATTTCATACCAATATGGAAGCGTGCCTTAAAGTAACAAACCGTCCATCTGACCAGCTCCAGATCAGCAGTATGACAATGATCCAGTTCTGTTTTCTTTATTCCCATTCACGAGCCTGTTACAAATGTTGGAATCACTGATTAAGATCTGAAGAAAGACCAGCATGGACAAACATCACACTCCTGACCCAGAGATAATCTGGCAGGTATACCGTTACCCTTTTGCTGCTAGGCAGCACTGCAATGCGTTGCTGGCCCCTCTGGTAGAAAAGTGGTTAATACTTTCAGGGCCAGAATGCCACTGATATTTCTGCACCTAACCATGTGATCACTAGTATAGAAAAGAGAATTAAAAAAATAATGATGAGTACTGCACATCATACGGGCTATTAATGTAAAAGTGCTTGTGTTGTCCAGTGATCCGTGATCCTTACTAAGGCATGCTAAATGTAAACCTCATGTGGTCACAAATGGTTTGCAAGATTCACTGTAGTATATCAGTATTTGACAGTAACTGTAGGTCAGTAGAGTATCTAGTGTTTTATCTGCTATTGAAATACCCATGACTTTTAAACACTACACATACTGTACTTGCCAACTAACCGTAGATCAGCAGTTTGATAAATATCTAGGGTGGTCAAATGTTACATTGTAATTGACCAGCAAATAGAAGAACAAGCCCATTATCACACTGCAGACCCGGAGTTAGTTGACAGATATAGTAACTGATGTGTGGTCTCCAGCACGCCAAAATCAAAACATAACACTCACATTGGTTTTTAAATGGAACTCTTATTAAATAAGTTATTTTTACATATTAAATCATACAGGGTAGATAAGCAGTGTGTCAGAGTATGGTCACACACTGTATAGTCACATTACAGTACATGTGCAGAGAAACAAAATATATACAAAGAGAAAGCTATACACACTATGGGCCTCATACAGTAAAGTCCGATAGAAAAAATCACCAGTGTTTTTAATTCACCATTTTTTACAGCGTTGCTATCACGGTATGCAGAATGTCCTGAATACCAGTGATAGCAACATTTACAAACATGGCGAGTAGCCGGCGACGAGATGATCGGCCCTCTGAAAAGGGCTCACCCGGCGAGTTGATTCTGCTGCAGAGAGAGAGAGCTGACACTCTCTGCGCAAATCTCAGCCGGAAAAAAAAAAAATAATTTACATTTTATTACTAGTGTAGATGAGCAGGGGGTCTCCGGAGCAGAACTGCATTGATTCCAGGTCCTGGGAACCCCTGCTTCCTGAGATACAGGCCCTGTTGTGGGGTGCCGGTATCTCATACACATTGAAATGTCCCGGTCATGTGATGCGGGGCATTTACATGCATAGGAGATACCGGCACCCCATAACGGGGCCTGTATCTCAGGAAGCAGGGGGTCCCCGGACCTGAAATCAACACGGTTCTGCTCCAGAGACCCCCTGCTCATCTACACTAGTAATACAATTTAAATTAAAATATTTGGTAAGCACCAATACACAACCCACCCCCTGTGCCCCCACCTAAAACCATTATTTATTTATTTAAACACACGATTGATAACATAGACTGGTGAGGGACCCCGGGTGGTCCCCACGGGTGTCCGGGGGTCCTCGGGTGGTCCCCGCTGGCCTGTGGTGCCATTCGTGTTGTAAAAAATAAATAAAGATGGCCTAATTTTTAATAAATACACCTCCCCCCCCAAACACATACAATACAGTAATGTACAAACTATTTTCCAGATATGGATCATAGATAATTTGCCCATTACTAAACAAAACATAAGCCAGGCAGCATAAATAAAGTTAATAAAAACCTTTCTGCTTACCCCTGCCATCATGAAGGGCGTTCTCGGCAGCATACTGCAGGGCCATGTCCTCCGATGCCAGCAAGAATACATTCAAAAATACAATGGCCCCTAACCCCTTTATCCCCTTAGCGGTTAATAACTGCTATAGTAATTAAGGGGTTAACCCACCCTGCCCCACTACCCACCCGGGAAGCCTAACCACCCACCCCGGACCCACTATACCCACCCTGTACCCATTGAGTGGTATAGTAGTACATCATATTCATATAATATGGGCATGATAAGCTACTATAGCAGTCAATGGTCACACTAATACAAAAGCATGAATGTCAAAAATACACAATAATAAAACAAATACAACAAGCACCTAAACACCCAGAAACAACAATTAAAAGCACTAGCCAACCAATCAATTAACTAAATAAAACCACTAGCCAATCAATTAATGAAATAAAATGACTAGGCACTCAATAAAATATTTATAGCCACTAGGCAATCAATTACATAAATCATACCACTAGCCAAAAAATACATTTAATACATAAAAGCAGTAACCAACACAACAATTAATTAATACAACCACTAGGCAACACATAAATTAAAACCAGTAGCCAACAAAATACATCATTAAATAAAAACGCTAACAAATCTGTAAAAAAAAAAAAACAATAAACAAGCCATCACAATTCAAAACATTTTAATCTAAACAATAAACAGAAATAGAGAATAAGTCAATAGAAGAAATACAGTACAGTTGGCCGAAAATGCATTGGCTACCACTGTATTCACCTAAACAGGCACAGTAATACATTAGCAGTCAATAGGCAATAAAAAACATTAAAAAAATAAAAAAAAAACCTGTAAAAATAAAAGTACATACAGTACATTCAATATTTATCTTATCTTTAGAAGTGTTGGCCGCCAAATCCTGGGGAATCATGGGCGTTAATCCGATACCGGAAAAATGCATTTTTTTTTCTAAGTGCCGTCTCGCCGCTTATCGGCAGCTTCTCACCACCTTTTTGCCAACTTTTTCTAGCGGGACGATTTGGAGAGAATTTAAATTCTAGAGCGGCGATCAGCCTCGATAAGCCGATTGGGGCTACTAGAATTGAGCAAATTTGAGAAACTGTCAATAAGTGGCTTATCACTGAGCGTTTGGCGATTTTTTTTTCTCAGCAAACAAAATGGCGATTTTTGCCCTTGTCGTTGGCTTATTGGGGCTTACTGAATCGCTGTAGGCTTTTTTGGCAATAAGTGGCTTATCGCTGTTTATAGCATGAGGCCCTATAAAGGTGTTAGAAAATTACAGAATAGTTTGAAAACAATCACATTGTTTCAGGGTAACCTAACTTATACGTACTCTGATGCTGGCAATTTTATAGAAAACAGGCTAATCAGCAGTTTTTAGTCTAAAGAGCACCAGGAAACAGTCATAGAGTAACTTCTTATATCATCAACAATACTTATCCTTATATACGTAAGTGGGTATCCCGACATGGAAATGTGAGAAAAGAGAAAATCTAATCTTACTGGATGACCAGACTATATCCAACACATGTAGCACGTATTCATATTAACAAAAATATATATACACAGAGTAATAATGGGAAGTGTACAAGCAACAGTATTTACAAAGAGATATATGGACGTACGTGTAGATGTGACTATATTTAGCCATACCTTGAAACAATTACATAGTTACATATACATAGATATATAGTACTGTAAATGACGTTGAAAAACGACTTATGCCCATCAAGTTCAATGTATTTACATATATTTATCCAGAGGAAGGCAAACAAAAACACCCCTGTGAAATATCGTCCAATGATGTCTCATGAGGGGAAAAATAAATTCCTTCCTGACTCCAATTATTGGCAATCAGATTTCACCCTGGATAAACCTCCTTCCCATATTTACTTATTTGGTATATCCCTGTATACCTTTCCTTTCTAAAAAGATGTCCAACCTTTTTTTGAACAAATCTATTGTATCTGCCATCACAGTCTCCATGGGTAATGAATTCCACATTTGAACTGCCTTTACTGGAAAGAACCCTTTCCTTTGTTGCTGGTGAAATCTCCTTTCCTCCAACCTTAAAGGATGACCCTGTGTCCTTTGTGCTGCCCGTGGGATGAATAGTTCTTTTGAAAGCTCCTTGTACTGTCCCGGAATATACTGTATTTGTATATAGGCATCATATCCCCTCTTAGACACCTCTTTTCTAATGTAAACAAATCTAATTTAGCTAGCCACTCCTCATAAATTAGATTATCCATCCCCTTTATTAATTTGGTTGATCTTCTCTGCCCTTTTCATAGTTCCAAATTGTATTTTTTTATGACGTGGTGCCCAAACTGTACTCGATATTTAAGGTGTGGTCTTACACCTTACTGTAAGTGTGCCTTATAGCGGGCACATTTATCTTTAATTCCCTTCCATCCACATTAGGTTTCTACCCTGTATGATTTAATATGTGCAAATAACTTATTTAATAAGATTTTAATTTAAACACCAACATGAGTGTTCTGTTTTGCTTTTGGAGTGCTGGGGAGTCGAGATCACACAACGATTTCAATTACTTACGTGAATTACTTTGTTTGGGGGTCCTTCTATTCACTGTGTATAATAGAGTTGTTCAGTCTGATGTATTAGTTATAGTGCTGTCTGAACACTAATATTGTAGATATAATAACTGGTTTCAGGTAAAATTTGGAAGCTCATGAGGGTGTAAGGCTCAATTTTACAGGAAGGACAAATGAACCTTTTCTGTTATGGAAACCACTTTCCCCCCCCAAAATAAATATTTTCTATAATAAGGTGCTAATGAGTAGACATGATGTTGTAGAGATAATAGTTATAATATTTTATGTTTTAGTGTCATTATGGGGTTTGAGACAAATTATTTACTTTTATAGTAGGTGATAACTTTTAAACTTAACATAATATATTTTTTAAACAACTTTCCATGAGCCCTGCTGTCTTCCTCAGATAAAGTAGTACTTTGTAGACTGAAAACTAAACCTACAGTACCTCAAACTGTCCCTGATTACGGGGAGTTACAGTAAATACCAGGTACTTACAATGGCTTTTGGTTAAAAGCTAAAAGACAGATTGATTTGAGGAGATTAATATATTTTGTTCATTTCAGGGTGTTCCTGGGAAAGACGGATTGCTGGTAAGTAATTTTCAAAACGTTTGCTACATCATTCTATTTACAAAAACTCACAACTACAGTATTTATTCTGTACATATATATATATATATATATATATATATATATATATATATATATATATATATATATCCGCAAAGTTATCAGTTTTCTCCACACTGTTGACATAACCTCCATCAAAGAAAAAAAAAGGAAATCCAAAAATTATGCAGACTAAGTTAAACTCAATAGATTGCAGAATAGTCAGTTTTGAATGCCTTGGGATCCCAATCTTCTCCAGTATAATGATGACTGTAAGGACACAAAGCTTATTTAATATATTTATTTGAGCATTCAGAGCTGTCCACTAATCTCAAACACATAAAGACACAACTTTAACAAAACAGAGTTTAATTAAGATTCATTTTTTTTAAGACAGATCCTAAAATGTTTATGCCATCCCAAACTTGGTGTTTTTCAATGCTGGGAAGACAAATAAAAATGTCCCAGCTACAGATTTTGTATTACCTCAGATACGTAGTTCCCAGTGGTTAATATAACTTTTTTGTAACAATTGCCATGCATGTGTTAGCTGTAAATCTGCTTGTATTAACATCATTTTTAAAATGCAACTGCATCCACTGTGGTCCCTGTTCAACATGCTGTGAATTTTACTGACTAACCTATGAAAACGCTTTTGAGGGAGATTTGGTAGTAAAATGCTGGATATCTCTTTATTTCCTGATCATCTTCCCATGACAGAACATACTCTATGGTGACGCCTTTTCCTCACAGGTAGGGACCAGGTCAAACTTTCTGTAGACAGATACACGAGTACACACGGCTACTGCTACACTGCAGTGTAGCAAACCGATTGTGGAGTTATAGCCTAGGCCACTTTGTTGGAGATGATGGCAGATTTTCATTTATCTGATTTTTTTCCTTTTGGTTTAAGAGTTCCATTCAGTATGCTTTGGAGGCAAATGCACAATCTCCATCCTTAGGCCAGAAGAGGCCAAGGAAGGAGACTAGAGGAGGTAGAGGAAGATTTTCTTTTCCTGGAATCTTTGTTTAAAGGTTATATATAGAGGCCCTGTCCTGAAGGAGAGTTGATGCAAGATAAATGATAGAAGAGAAGAAATGCTTTCACACAATGCATTCTTTTCAAATTAAGCTGTCAACACAATCATTTGAAGTCCATTTGATCATCAGACAGCTTTTTGACAAAAAATATATGACAACTTGGAAAATTCAGGTTCCATCTCTAAATAATGTGGACAAATGTATCCCTTTAAAGCAGAAGTTACCAAGTTTTGGGAAGAACCTCATACAGTAGGTGGATGCCACCATTACAGGGGTTTCAAGAAGAACAGCAAGCCAGGTGGTTTCTACCATTATAGAGTACATGAATCAGAAGGTAGAAACAGTACTGAAAAAAGGTATAGTACTTCATACTGACAGCAGAATTCATGGCAAATCTGATTCATGCATTCAGGGTTTTTACTAACATCCTTTAAGAAGGATTTAATGTCACCAGTATCTGTTCAAATTATTTCCTATACTTCGATTGGTGATAGACTTTCTATCTGATGCATCTATCCACTTACTTAGACTGGCATCTATATCAGTGGAACTTTTGCTGGGAGACAGAAAACATGCCATCAAAAAACAGACTTTATGCCTTATTGTTTAAAGGTCAATTTTGGTTCTGTAAAGACTAGGACATAATTTTGGAAGTATTCAAATATTAAAACAAAACTTCCATCACACTTCCAGGATAAAAGATCAAGATTGTTTGCACCAAATGGTTCTGCAAGGACTTCCAGGCAGCAGTTTAGAGAGGCTAAGTCTTGTAGACCAGGTCTTAGACAGATGCCCTCTACCTGGGGTGCAGGTGCTTCGATGTCCAATACTCTTAGAAGAGATCTGGGAAGTAGCTATAATACAAGTTCCTGTCAAACAGAAAGCTTACAGTTCCAAGAACGTTCACAAAGTTCCATGTAGTGATTACAGCAAGATTGAGACAAATAGGCTTGCAGTCACTTCCTCTCTCAGTAACTGGTTAATAAGAATTTTGTTCTTGCAGCAAGCTCAGTCCCATGTACAGATTGTCATGTGGGTGCATAAGGAACATGGTTGGCTAATCTAGGGAAAAGTACTGTACAAGCTTACTCCTTCCCAGCAGTTGTTCAGTAGAGGTCATCCCCTGGGAAAGGCTTCATATGAAACCTTTCCAGAATGTCTTTTTCAGAGCAGTAAGACTCTGGGGAGATGCCTTAGAATGTCTGCCTGCTCACGGATATCACCGTCATAGCATAAAGCTACAAGCAATAAATAAGAGAAGTTTTCCAATGAATATTGAGGCCGACGGGGTATTTAGAGGGCAGAAGCCCTCCATATGTGAGGCAGCACCTGTTCAGGTGGGCTAAATATTGGAGCTAACTATAAATCCTACTAGGGGAATGGGAGCTGGGTTACATGATATTCCAATGCATTTGTGGGATGTCTGGAAGCCCATCCATAGATCTGATGGTATCTTCAACAAGAAAATCGACAGATTCTTTTTTCAAGTACCAACTTCCGTGGCCCAGAAAGTGGATGCCGTGAGTCTACCTTAGCAGGTCAACTTGGTGTACGTGTTTCCTCCCAACCCAATGGTGCAGCTGGTATTAACAATATTTGATGTTCTGTAGGTTGTGAAGCGATGCTTATGATGACAGAGGCATTTCTGAAGACTAAAAGGGTTTTTTGTGCAATTCACTGGTACAAGAAGGGGGAAGCAACTTCATAAGCTACTGTACCCTTTTGAGATGAGATGAGTTTCAAACTAAAAGACTTCAACATCCTATCAAGAGCTAGATTGGCTCAGAGAGTACAGGCACTGAGTCTGAAAACAAATGACACTGATGTAAGGGAATCCGGTTCAAATCATAGTGTCAGCTCCGTGTGACCTTGGGCAAGTAAATTCCCCCTTGTGTCCCTGTAAGCACTATGAGGCTGGGACTCATCAGCCCTGCTAAAATTCTATTTACATCGATCTGTAGCCTTATACAAAAAAAATATTATAAGAGATGCAGAAGTCTATTTCCTAAGTGTAATAATAGCCTGAATCACTCAATAACTATGGATCATGTGAATAATTAACCCAAAATAATGATGATCAGATAAAATAAATAGCACATGTAAACAATGGGTCCAGTAATTAAATTGAATATTTAATAAATGACAGATAAAGGCTGGAATTGTTCTAAATGGCACAAGGTTAAATACTGTACTGTATCTCAGTTTATGCTGTTAAGCTTTCCTTCTGGACACAATGTATTCAATAATGTCACAAAATCTCATTTTAGGGTGAAATAGGCGTTCCAGGTTTGCAAGGAGAATCAGGTGCTAAAGGAGAGAAGGTACAGTATGTACTCTGCTAAAAAAAAACTATATTTTTATGCAGCAAAGCTTAGAAATGATTTTTAAATCCCACACATCTGTGTGGATTTGTACATTAATGTAAATAATATGTTATGCTTATATACTGTAATGCTTCTAATGAATAATTGTAGAATAATACTCAAAATGACAAAAAAAACAGAACATTGGGCTAATTTCCAATTAATCTGGGAATTTAAAATTAAATCCATACTTGACATCATTGACGTTTCTTTAACCTAACGTTATTTCAGGTAACGCTACCTTATCTTCAAATAATGTGACATTATTACACTTTTGGAAATACTCTCATTCAGACCCTGAAATAGGTATTGGATGGAAGAGAATACCAAGACTAGATGTCAACATTTCATGAAATATCCTACATTATATAATAATAACTCCTTATTAGCCCAAGTGACCAACGAGTCATGGGTAACGAAAACCTACAATATGGTCAATATATACATACCAGGAGACTTACTCACCCCCCCCCCCCTTGCATACCAGAGATGGGAAATGGGGCTGTAGGCCATTGGATTATCCCAATGGATTATTTTACGGGGCCATTGACTGTAATGTCCTTGGCGGAGCTCAACATGGATGGGGTAAGTGGTTTTATTTTATCATTAACCATTTTGGTGCCAATGAGGCGATCTATGCTCTCTTTGAAAGGGCCTAAGTAGCCTCACTGGAATTTAAGGGATTAATGTCGACTTTATATTTCTCAAAATGTGTATTTTGGTTAGGTTTTCATGGTATGTTTATTTTTTTATTGGTAATATGGCCTACAGCCCTATTAATCAACTTTGGCTTACTGTATATGCCTGTAAGTTATTCATCCAGATTGGGAGTTGTTAGATGAGTAGGGAAACGTGTATGGGTAGGTGCCACCGGGGGGAGGGGTTTGGTTAGACAGTCAAAGGGGAGGGGTGCGATGGATAATTGCTCGCTTGCCATAATTGTTACTAGCCTCAAAGCCCTACTGCAGGGTCTGGATGTGAGTAGCACCAGGTATAGATAGGAATTAAATAAAATAATGTTCGTTCCTGGCAGAGATTGGTAAATAGGTGAAGAGAATCATTTAACCTCGTTAACATCTTGTTAACGTTAAACATAAAGCTAATGTTGTAACAGAAGTATATCCTGGTTAAAGTCATGTTATTTGGCTTTAAGGAATACTGTGTTTTATTAGGTTAACGTACCATTAAATAAGCACTTCCCCCATCCTCCCCCCACCCCCAATCCCCCACAGCACCCTGGCCTCCCATTTTTCATTACTAGGATATGAAGCTGATTCCCAAGGTACACACTGGTAAAAGTAGCACCATTACATTCTGGTATTTGTATCCTCTGTGTCATGTGGACCAATAGAAAGCTGCAACAAGCGGCGGTGGGGCTTTCCATTGACCCACGTGATGCAGTAAATTTACGCCACCATTTTGTTTTTCCTGGAGAGAATAGGAACATGCTACTTATACCAATAAGAATTGTGGGAACCAGGGCATTCGTGGAAACGTAAATAGCACACCGGGTAACTCCTGGTTGCCACTCTGGTGGAAAAAAAAAGGAGAGGTCAATCAAGCAGGCAAGACTGCTGTAAAAAGGCTAACTGAGCTTAGGGAATCTGAGCAGTTCCCTTCAAAGCTGATGGCAAACACAGGAGAAAAAAAGAGTCATACAGCATATGTTAGTAGTTGCATACATGCTATTAAAAGTACAGTCCCGTGTGTGTGTGTGTGTCTGTGTTTGCTTATTTAATTGTTTGTATTACTCTAGGGTGATCCAGGCAAAGGACTGCCGGGACCTCCAGGCATCCCAGGACCACCTGGTCCGTCCAGCCCAATTGGTCCATTAAGAGAAACTGTGAGTGTTTGATCCTTTTCTTCAACTTCACATCTTTGTGGGCGTGCAGATGTTTATCATAAGATATTCCTTATACATCACCCAGAACATAGTTTGCCAGGGACTCAGCACACAGGTTTAATTTGAAGCAGAGTGTCTTAAATCAAGTCCATGACAGAACAAATGATGCTTTGGTTCACATACGAACTTTCATCAGTGTTACGTGCAGTATAAGCCGCATACATTCCAACGTCAACACAAATTAGCGATGAAAGAATTAACGAACCACTTTCATCAGAATTTGTAAGAAAAAAATGCTGTGCAGATGGGATTACACATTTATATCCTATTTTCTGTAACAAGCTCATGAAAATATGCAGATATACTCAGTTATCATTGTATAGTAACATGTGGACACTGAGGGATGTTTAAAATGTATCCTACCAAACAAGACAAATGAGTACCCTGTTTCTGCTTGAGTGTTTGATATAGCACAGATGTAGCCAGACTCATTGTTCCTAGTGATAACACAGCATACACTGTTACAACTCACTTCTATTGGATTTGATGGTAGCAATGGAGAAAAATATCAAAATATAACCCACTAGAAGGAGCAATTAAATTGGTTACACCAGTAAATTAAATGTATGTATCCTCTGCAGAAAGTTTTAATGGTTTTTGTTTATATACATGGACATGGGGCCCAAATGTTAGTCTTCAGAAAGGGCTGAGTACGCTGTTGTGCGGCACTGAAGAAACGTTTAATTTGCTTATTTCTCCATTCAGAGAGGAGATGATGCTGAAGGGTCTGCCAGTGGTGACACTGGAGGGTCTGGGCAAACAGTAAGCAACCATTTGTTTTATAACTGTGCATGTTTATGCTTAATGATTTAACTGATTTCATTGTATTTAGCCACACTGTTATAGTTTTGGGAACTTTTAAGTAATTACTAAATTGTATTGTATGTCTTTATTTATATAGCGCCATTAATGTACATAGCGCTTCACAGTAGTAATACATGTGGTAATCAAATAAATAACAGATAATATAAATAACAGATCATGGGAATAAGTGCTTCAGAAATAAAAGAAACATTAAGGTAGAGGAGTCCCTGCTCCGAGGAGCTTACAGTCTAATTCAGGGGGGCGCAAACTTTTTTCCCTGCGCCTCCCTACCGGCGGTCCCCTCACTCCTGCGCCCCCCCTAACCCCCACTTACCTGCACTCCGGCGTCATGGCGTCACGTTGCTATAACAATGTGATGTCACATGACCTCGCGGCGTGGCGACGCAGGAAGGAAGCCGCCGGAGCCTAGGTAAGTAAAGGTTTACAGAGGCCCTGCAGCTCCCCCGGCACTTAATTTAAGTGCCTCCGGGAAGCGCGCGGGGCCTCTGTAAACCCCGCGCCCCCCGCCAGCAGTCTCGCGCCCCCCAGTTTGCGCACCACTGGTCTAATTGGTAGGTAGGGAGAACGTACAGAGACAGTAGGAGGGAGTTCTGGTAAGTGCGTCTGCAGGGGGCCAAGCTTTATGTATCATGTGTTCAGAATATCCACAGTGCTATTCGTATGCTTCTTTAAGCAAGTGTGTCTAAAGGTGGGTCTTAAAGGTGGATAGAGAGGGTGCTTGTCGGGTACTGAGGGGGAGGGCATTCCAGAGGTGTGGGGCAGTCAGTGAAAAAGGTTTAAGGCGGGAGAGGGCTTTAGATACAAAGGGGGGAGAAGAAAGACATCCTTGAGAAGAACGCAAGAGTCTGGATGGTGCATAACGAGAGATTAGGGCTGATATGTAAGGAGGGGCAGAAGAGTGTAAAGCTTTAAAAGTGAGGAGAAGAATGGAGTGTGAGATGCAGGATTTGATCGGAAGCCAGGAGAGGGATTTCATGAGGGGAGATGCTGAGACAGATCTAGGAAAGAGTAGAGTGATTCTGGCAGCAGCGTTTAGGATAGATTGTAAGGGAGACAGGTGAGAGGCAGGAATGCCGGACAGCAGGAGGTTACAGTAATCAAGACTGGAGAGAATGAGGGCCTGAGTCAGAGTTTTACCAGTCGAGCAACAGAGGAAAGGGCGTATCTTTGTTATATTGCGGAGGAAAAAGCGACAAGTTTTAGATATGTTTTGAATGTGAGGGGCGAATGTGAGAGAGGAGTCTAGTGTGACCCCTAAGCAGCGTGCTTGGGTTACTGGATAAATTATCGTAGTTCCAACAGTAATGTGGAAGGAGGTAGTAGGGCCAGGTTTGGGAGGAAGTATGAGGAGCTCTGTTTTAACCATGTTGAGTTTAAGGCGACGGAGGGCCATCCAGGATGATATAGCAGAGACATTAAGAAACTTTGGTTTGTACAGCAGGTGTAAGGTCGGGTGTTGAAAAGTACAATTTTGTGTCGTCAGCATAGAGGTGATATTTAAACCCAAAAGATGTTATTAGGTCACCTAGAGAGAATGTGTACAGAGAAAAGAGAAGATGTCCCAGGACAGAGCCCTGGGGTACCCCCACAGAGAGATCAATAGAGGAGGTGTTAGCAGAAGAGACTCTGAAAGTACGATGGGAGAGGTAGGATGAGATCCAGGATAGAGCTTTGTTCCGAATACCAAGAGTATGGAGAATGTGGAGGAGAAGAGGGTGGTCCACGGTGTCAAATGCTACAGAGAGGTCGAGTAATATGAGCAGAGTGTGATGACCTCTATCTTTGGCAGCATGGAGGTCGTCACTTATTTTAGTGAGGGCTGTTTCCGTTGAGTGAGCAGTGCGGAAGCCAGATTGTAGAGGGTCTAGGAGAGAATAGGTGTTGAGAAAATGGAGCAAGCGAGAGAATACAAGACGTTCAAGGAGTTTAGAGGCAAAAGGCAGGAGGGAGACAGGTCGATAGTTAGAAAGACAGGTAGGGTCAAGCTTGCTGTTTTTGAGTAATGGTATAATGGTATAAAAGCCATTGTGTCTTTGAGGATCAAGTTAGAGATTCACTTGTTCTCCTAATTTCTTATAGATATGAGTATTTTCCACTTCTATATCGAGGGTAATACACTATTAGGCATCAGTAGTTTATTAGTACAGTATGGCCTTTATTGTCTTAAAATAAATACTGTCTTCTTTACCATGATCTAACTTCTTAAACCCCACAAAAAAAAAACATTACATCATAATCATAAGTAGGAGTCATCACTTAAAACTAGGTAGTGAATCAGGTCTCAGACTATAGACCGATTTTTGTGCTGAAGCTTTAGTTTATCTCGTTTTGTTCAAAGCAACACATCTGTCATGGCTAAAGTGTATGATTTCTGCAGACTCATGTATAGTAGGAAGAATTTTTCATGCTAAACAATGGAATGGAATATAATCGATATAACTACATAGTAAGGTCTATGCTTAAAACTGTATTGTTTCTCATATTCTTTTAAACAAATAAATTATATCATAATATGTAATGTATGTTCAACTTTTGTTGTGCACCTTTACTGTTGTTGTCAGTTGCAGCTTTACGGTTTCCAAAATAATATGCATGTATAAAAAATATTACCGTAGTCATTAATGATTCATAACATCTCTCAGTCCATTAGCATTCTGAGGATGTTTTTAGCCATGAGCAGTGATTTGCTGAATCGACGCACATTTTACCAACTCCTAGGGCCCTATATATGCGGAAAAGTAAACATTTTTATACTGTGGCATTTTGTCTTTGCAGCTGCATAGGTCGGTAACCCAGTGTGTTTGCAAAATTGCATTGATAAATAAACTGCAAATATAGAAGAGTCTCAGGTGCAAAATCACTGCAAATCACTGTTACATCACAACCAAGCACTTGTCAGCATCTCATAGGAAGGAGAATCTCCAGGCACTCCAAGAATTAATATCTGAATATATGATGTGTTTTTACATATCTGTAAGACCAACATTTCAGCCTCTCAGGGCCCTGCAAGAGATGTGTGCAGAGGTATGCAATGGAGACCGTTTTTAAGGTGAAATTAAAATAAGGCTTTATTGCCCGTTCCTTTATACAATACAACAAACAAACATATACATAAAACAATAAATACCTATCCCTGTGTAAGGGCTAACTTACTTCCCCAGTCCCTCTCTGCAAGGCTGGGGGGAAAAGCCCACTTATCACCCCAAAGTCTCAGCGATACTTCAGGGTACTTCCGGTCAGTGGTGTCCAGGTAGGTGTCTGCTTGAGGGTCCAGACATAGAGGTCTGGCCCCCTTTTTTTTTTGCTCCCAGAACACAGCCTTCCTTTTCCTTATGTCAGCTCCCTTGTGAGCTAAGGAATCTCCTTCCTGTTTCTCAGACCAGGCTTTATCTAAAAGTCCTAATCAGCCAGGTGGAGTCTGGTTGATTGCCTGTGTGCAATTAACCAGCACACTGCTGGGTTTAGAAGCAGTTTACTTGAACAGTGATAAGTCCCTGTTACAGCCCCTTAGCGGTAGTGTGACCAGATTTCCAAACGTAAAAATCGAGACACATAAAAAATTATTTAATAAACACATGACATCACTTTAAAATAAGTATTATAATGATATTTGTCTAAAGCGGAACCAATTCTCTTCTCCCCTCACTCTCTCCTGTCCTTTCTCCTCTCCTCTCTTCTCCGCTCTCTCCTGTCTCTCTTTACCCCTTCCTCTCCTCCGCTCTCCCCTGCTTCTCTTCTCCCCTCTCTATCTTCCCCCTGCAACTTCTCCCCTCACTGTCTTCTGTTTCTTCTCCCCTTCCTCTCTTCTCGTCTGCCTCTTTCCCCCTCTCTCTTCCAACTTCTCCCCTGTCTGGCTTCTCTCTTCTCCACTTTCTCCCTGCCCCCTGCCTCTTCTCTCCTCCCTCTTTGTCTCACTTTTTCCCCCGTCTCTCCTTTCTCTCTCATCTTTTTGTCTCCCACCCTCTCTCACCCCCTTCTCTCTTTTCCCTTGTCTCGCCTTCTCTCTCTCTCTTCTCCCGTCTCTTCCTCTCTCTTTGTCTCTCTTCTCCCCCATCTCTTCTCTCTCTCTCTCTACTCCCCCATCTCTTCTCTCCCTCTCTTCTCCCCTGGTTTCTCTCTCTCCCACCCATATACCTACCCAGATACACAAACACACAATATTTCCCACACACACACTCTCTTGTCTCATCCTCTCTTCTCCCCCCTCTCTCTTCTCCCATCCCTTCTTCTCTCTCTCTTCTCCGTCTTCTCTTTCACATCAACACATTTACCCAGTGTGACAGAAACCAGGGGATGGTAATAAATTCCGTATATAGGGCTCCCAGGATACTAGACAGTTTCTATCCTGTTTGGCCTGGGAGTGCAGCCTTATAATACATACACTCCATCCCACAGTTTGGCAAGCGCTGGAACTGAGGGATGAGAGATCCAGACCAGAGTTTGTCTGCTGCCTGATTTCTGTCACCTGTCATGCTAATTAGGAATCAGGTATGAAAGACTGATTTCCTGTTTGCTCTGGTCTCCCCACAAGAGCCAGGAGGCTGGAAGGCTGCTGAACTACAGAGGGGAGAAGCCTCTTCCCCAAACAGGTTCAATCTTTCTGTTCATTTGTGTAAGACTGCAAAAGTACCGTGTTTTGATGTTGGAAGTGGAAAAGCCACTTCCAACCCTGAGTCAGGGATATCTAAGTTAAGTTATCGCTCAGGTGAGCAGCTTTTGTTTTGATCTGTTTTCTGTTGTATGCACTGTGGCAGTCTCAGTGTCTGGGACTGAATAAACCAGGCATAGCCTGTTTAAAGGAACAGTACGTGACGCCTCATCATTTAACCTACCCTAAAAGACCGTGTTCTAAACAGTCCCGGACAAACGACGGAGCCCCGGAGTAAGCCGTTTGTCACATATGGTGGAGAATGCGGGCAGAGCACTAGGGGGTCTGCGGGTTGAAGAACTTTGAAAAAAAAAAAAAAAAGTTTTTTCATCCTCTGCAAACAAGATGGAAGACGTGGTGGGTGCGCTGGTACGCAATGTCGCTGCCCAGAAAGACACGAATGAAACCCAGCAACAGCTGTTAATAGCCCAGCAAGAAACTAATGCAAACCAGCAGCAGACGAATGCAGCCCAGCAACAGCTGCTAATAGCCCAGCAAGAGATTAATGCCAACCAGCAACAGGTGAATGCCAACCAGCAACAGGCGAATGCAAACCAGCAACAGACGAATGAAGCCCTGCAAAACGCGAATGCAAACCAGCAAGAGACAAACCGCTTGCTGAGAGAGGAGCAACAGCGGTTCGCTCAGGGCTTACAGCAGGAACTCGAGATCCTGAGGGGGACTATCAGTAACCTTCCACTGGCAGTGGCAGCCCCAGTTCCGAAAATGACCAGGGCAAGCCACTACCTTCAGAAGATGGGACCCTCGGATGATGTGGAAGCCTATCTTCTCACGTTTGAACGCACGGCACAGAGAGAGGGATGGCCAGAAGCTGAGTGGGCTGGTCTAATCGCACCCTTCCTAAGCGGCGAACCCCAGAAGGCTTACTTTGATCTAGAGCCAGCCGAAGCTAACGTCTATGCAAAATTGAAGTTCGAGATCCTCGCCCGCCTCGGCGTAACCACGGCTGTTCGCGCCCAAAGGTTTCACGCATGGTCCTTCACGATGGATAAAGCCACCCGAAGCCAGATGTATGACCTCATCCACCTCGCCCGGAAGTGGCTACAACCCGAGATCAACTCAGCCAGCCACATCGTGGAACGGTTGGTCATGGACCAGTTCTTGAGGAAACTTCCCTCTGCCTTACGCCGTTGGGTCAGTCGGAGTGACCCCCACAATGCGGATGAGCTTGTGGCCCTCGTAGAAAGGTACAATGCAGCAGAAGAGCACCCACAACCCACAGTCGTGGAGCAACCCCACTACCCGAGGTTCCAGGACTCTTCCAGAGACGGTAAAAGGGTACCGGGGTTAAGGGGCGCTGAAGAGCGGCGACCACCTTCACGCAGCACCAGCAACAGTGGTTCGCACACTAAGGGCAATAGCCAACATGGGGAGCCGGGAAAAGGCTCTAAGTGGGACACAGACTATGTACCTAAATGTGTAAATTGTCATGAGAGGGGCCACACAGCAAAAATCTGCCCACTAAATGATGAGCCCATGCAATGCAACAGCGTGGAACCTTATTCGCTGTTGTCCCAATGTATGGGCCCTAGCCCAGAGGACCCCTTGAATAACCATCTGTGGGCATTTGTAAAGGTTAATGGTAAGAGGGTTCGGGCACTTCTTGACTCAGGGAGCATGGTCACACTAGTGTCCGAATACCTCTTGCCCATTAAGAAGAAACAGGGAAACAGTTCACAAAGAGTGGCAATTTGTTGTATACATGGGGATAATCATGAATATTCCACTGTTGATGTTTTTTTTGAAACAGAGTTTGGTTCTTTAGATTTCAAGGTGGGTATTGTACCCAAACTGGCACATGATGTGTTAATAGGGACCGACTTTCCCCATTTTCTAAAAATGTGGTCCCCCGCTCAGAATAGCGCCCAGAGTTCAATAGCGGACCATAACGAAGTATTAGAAGAAACAAATCCTTTCCCTTTTTCAGAAATGGAGGTTGACGAGGGCCCAAATAAGAAGGGGGAAAAGGAGGAGTGCTGTAAAATTCCCTTCCCCATCACTACTTTGGTAGGGAATACCCCAAATCAAGATGTTGAGCAGACACTTACCAACCCAGAACCGGATAAGACCCTCGCTGACCTAGAGGTCAGTCCTGGGAGTTTTAAGAAGGCCCAGTGGGAGGACCCCACATTAGCAGTAGCAAGGGGAAATATACGGGACCAGAATAGTACTCCTGGCCAACCAGATAGGTCACTTGCTTACCCCTACTTCGAGGTAGAGAACGACCTAGTATATCGGGTTGATAAAAGGAAATCAGTTACAACTAAACAATTGTTGGTACCACGGACATTCCGTAACGTAGTATTACACCTCGCACATAGTCATCCATTGGGGGGACACCTAGGGGTGGAAAAGACAAAAGAAAAGGTTCTCCGAAGCTTCTATTGGCCTGGGGTTCTGGCAGAAATTACGAATTATTGTTCCTCATGCCCAGAATGTCAGATCACCGCCCCGTTCAAGGCGTACCGCAGCCCATTGGTACCCCTTCCCATAATAGAGGTACCATTTGACCGGATTGCTATGGATCTAGTAGGACCCCTAATAAAGTCTGCTAGGGGACATCAGCATATATTGGTAATATTAGATTATGCCACCCGATATCCGGAGGCAGTTCCCCTACGTAGCACCTCAGCTAAAAACATAGCAAAAGAGTTAGTAGTTCTGTTTTCCCGGGTCGGGATTCCTAAAGAGATTCTATCTGACCAGGGAACACCATTTATGTCCCAAGTAACGAAAGAGCTATGTAAACTCCTAAAAATCAAGCATCTCAGAACCTCAGTCTATCATCCACAAACAGATGGTTTAGTGGAAAGGTTCAATAAAACCTTAAAGAGCATGTTACGGCGGGCGGTTGATAAAGATGGGAAAAACTGGGATTGTTTGTTACCGTACCTGTTATTTGCCATTAGGGAAGTTCCCCAATCATCCACAGGCTTCTCCCCGTTTGAACTATTGTATGGCCGACACCCAAGGGGCTTACTGGATATAGCCAAAGAGACTTGGGAACACGAGGTTACCCCTTACAGAAGTGTAATAGAGCATGTTGCCCAGATGCAGGACCGCATTGCTGCAGTCCTACCCATAGTGAGGGAACACATGGAGAAAGCTCAAGAAGCACAGAGGAATACATATAATAAGGGTGCTAGGGTCAGAATTTTTTCTCCAGGTGATAGGGTACTAGTTCTGGTTCCCACCGTGGAGAGTAAATTCCTTGCTAAATGGCATGGGCCATATGAGGTCTTGGAAAGAGTGGGAGAAGTAAATTATAAGGTAAGACAGCCAGGTAGGAGGAAACCTGAGCAAATTTACCATATAAACCTACTCAAGCCCTGGAAAGATAGAGAAGTCTTGTTAACCCTAGTACCCCCAGGTCCGTCAGAGAATCAAGAAACTGACCCAGAGGTTAGCATAGCTGAAACCCTGTCTGTTCATCAGAAACGAGAGGTTCAGAATTTAGTGAAAAGAAACAAAGAAATCTTCTCTATACGGCCAGGTAGAACTAGCGTAATTGAACATGACCTAGTCTCTGAACCGGGGGTCCGAGTTAACCTTAAACCGTACCGAATCCCAGAGGCCAAAAGAAAGGCTATAAGTTTAGAGGTTAAAAAAATGCTAAAACTAGGTGTAATTGAGGAATCCCAAAGTGGGTGGAACAGCCCTATAGTCTTAGTCCCAAAGCCAGATGGTACAACAAGGTTTTGTAATGACTACCGGAAACTAAACGCGGTGTCAAAATTTGATACTTATCCTATGCCCAGGGTAGATGAACTTGTAGAGAGACTGGGCAAAGCCCGATATCTCACAACCCTAGACCTAACAAAAGGGTACTGGCAGGTTCCCCTCACAGAAAGGGCAAAAGAAAAGACAGCCTTCTCAACCCCAGACGGCCTCTTTCAGTATAAGGTGTTGCCTTTTGGCTTACATGGAGCTCCCGCCACATTCCAAAGAATGATGGATAAAATTTTAAAACCACATGCTCGGTATGCTGCCGCCTACCTGGATGATGTGGTAATCCATAGTGAAGATTGGCAATCCCACCTTCCAAAGGTCCAAGCTGTGCTTGACGCAGTCCGGTCTGCTGGACTAACTGCTAACCCCGCTAAATGCACTATTGGTCTGGAGGAGGCCAAGTATCTGGGATATTCTATTGGCAGAGGTTTACTCAAACCCCAAACACTCAAAGTGGAGGCGATACAAAATTGGCCAAGGCCAGTTACAAAAAAACAAGTAAGGACCTTTTTGGGGTTAATTGGGTACTATAGAAGGTTTATTCCCAATTTTGCAACTAAGGCAACCCCACTAACTGACCTCACAAAAGCAAGAGGACCGCTAATGGTAAAGTGGTCCCCCGAAACCGAACAGGCCTTTAGAAGCCTGAAAGAAGCTCTCTGTGCCCAACCAGTGTTGGTCACACCTGACTTCTCCAAAGAGTTCGTAGTCCAAACCGACGCATCTGAGGTAGGGCTGGGGGCGGTACTCTCCCAGGAGTCTCAAGGTGAGGAGCACCCCATCCTTTATTTAAGTAGGAAACTAAATCCCCAGGAGAAAAATTACTCCATAGTAGAGAAAGAGTGTCTCGCAATAAAGTGGGCTGTAGAGACGCTCAAATACTACCTGTTGGGGAGAAAATTCCGGTTGGTCACAGATCATGCACCCCTTACCTGGATGTGTCAAAACAGGGAAAAGAATGCTAGAGTGACCAGGTGGTTCCTAAGCCTACAACCCTTTAAATTTTCTGTGGAACACAGGTCAGGGCACAAACATGGCAATGCTGACGGGTTGTCAAGGATGCACTCCCTAATATCCATGGTCGCTCATCCCTCGAGGTCTGAGCTGGGGGGGAGGATATGTGACAGAAACCAGGGGATGGTAATAAATTCCGTATATAGGGCTCCCAGGATACTAGACAGTTTCTATCCTGTTTGGCCTGGGAGTGCAGCCTTATAATACATACACTCCATCCCACAGTTTGGCAAGCGCTGGAACTGAGGGATGAGAGATCCAGACCAGAGTTTGTCTGCTGCCTGATTTCTGTCACCTGTCATGCTAATTAGGAATCAGGTATGAAAGACTGATTTCCTGTTTGCTCTGGTCTCCCCACAAGAGCCAGGAGGCTGGAAGGCTGCTGAACTACAGAGGGGAGAAGCCTCTTCCCCAAACAGGTTCAATCTTTCTGTTCATTTGTGTAAGACTGCAAAAGTACCGTGTTTTGATGTTGGAAGTGGAAAAGCCACTTCCAACCCTGAGTCAGGGATATCTAAGTTAAGTTATCGCTCAGGTGAGCAGCTTTTGTTTTGATCTGTTTTCTGTTGTATGCACTGTGGCAGTCTCAGTGTCTGGGACTGAATAAACCAGGCATAGCCTGTTTAAAGGAACAGTACGTGACGCCTCATCATTTAACCTACCCTAAAAGACCGTGTTCTAAACAGTCCCGGACAAACGACGGAGCCCCGGAGTAAGCCGTTTGTCACACCAGATACACACACTTACCCACATACACACACACTCTTACCCACATACACACATGCTCTTACCCACATACACACACATACTGTACAATCTTACCCACAATCTTCACGCATACACGTACCCACACATACACACACTTACCCAGAAACACACACTTACTTGCCCAACCACACACACATACTTACCCACACACACCCACAGACTTACTTATCCACACACACTTACTTATCCACACACACTTACTTACACCCACACTCTTCTCCCCTGCCCCCTTTTTCCCCTCCCTTCCCTTCTTCTCTCGCTCTTTTCTCATCTCTTCTCTCCTCCCATTTCTTCTCTCTCTCTCTCGTCCCGTCTCTTCTCTCTGTCTCCTTCCCTATCTCTTATTATCTCTTCTGTCGCTTCTTCTCTCTCTCTCTTCTCTTCTTCTCACTCTCTCTCTTTTCCCTGTCCCTTCTTCTCCCCATCTCTTCTCTCTCTCCTTACCCGTCTCTTCTTTTTTCTCTCTTTCTCGCTCTTCTCCCGTTTCTTTTTCTCTCTTCTCCTGTCTCCTCTTCTCTCTCACTCTCTTCTCCCTCATCTCTTCTCTCCTGTCCCTTCCATCTCTCTCTCTCCCACCCACACACTCTTTCCCACATACATATATATATGCACACACACACACACACACACATTCTTAGCCACATACATACAGTACACATACAGTTACACACAAAATCTTACCCACATACACACACACTGTTACACGCACAATTTTATCCACATACACTTACTTACCCACACACACATACTTCACCACCCACACACTCTTACCACATACATACACACTATTACACACACAATCTTACCCACATATACACACACAATCTTATCCACATACACTTACTTACCCACATATATACACACACAATCGCACTTACACCTCCACACACTTACCCACACACAGACTTACACCTTTCCCACACACACACACTTAGGCCGCGCGTATAGTGCCGGCAACGGCGACGCGACGGATGACGTCACCCGTCGCCGTCCACAAAAGTTGAATTTTGATTTGCGGGCAACGTCGCTAGCCACCTGGCCATTGATTGGTTCAGAGGCTGTCACGTGGCGAAAGCCTCTGAAAAATCAAATTTGACCGGCAACAATGCAATGGTTTTGGAGCAACGTCGCATCGCCGTCGCCAGGCACTATAAGCGCAGCCTTACCCACACATACACACTTACCCCAATACACACATTTATTTACCCAGACACACACACTCTGCAGCCAGAGAGAGGTGGAGCTGCATGAGCAGCGCAGTGTCACCTAATGGTAGAATGAGACATTTCGCTGCAGCTGCTTCTCTCTGCTCAAAACCGGGACATTACAGAGATAGTCGGGACTGTCCCTTAAAAACTAAGACATCTGGTCACCTTAACTACAGGCCAAAACTTTAGTTTTTCGGATATGTAAAATAAATATATATTCAAATATTATTTCTTGGAGTGCCTGGAGATTCTTGTTACTGCTTAAAGAATCCAGAACATGATGATGATAATATTAATAATACAAATATTAAACTTGCACTTTCCTTATACAAAGTGCCTGCCTGGACCTCCAGGCCCTTCGGGGGCACCAGGATCACCTGGAATACCAGGAAAGCCAGGTTCTGACTTGGGAATCGAGGGACCTCCAGGAGCGGATGGAAGAGATGGAGAATCTGGAATGCCTGGACCTCCCGTAAGTAACATCTTCAGTCCTCTAATCAATCCTTCTGGCAAAGCACAGGAACAGGGGATATGACTTCATTTTTAATTACATCACATTGGGTATGAGTTGTTGTATATAATATGCTTCCAGAATAAGGTATAGACTCACTTGTCCCCATTTGAAAACCTAGTGAGAAGTGTGATCTGTGCCCTGCATCAAACAAAAAGTGAAACGTGTTGCTGTCCCAACCAGTCCTGAATGGGTTTAACTGTTTAACGGGTTTCATTTCTTCCTTTCTGAAGCTGGTTAATGACCATCAGGCCAATCCATCCCCTAATAAAAATTAATTATTCCTAGTATTATTTGCACAAATATATCCCTATTACAGAAACACATGTCTGCAGAGTAAAACTTACATAAATAAAACATTTTGCAATATACTGTAGACTCAATCCAAGCCATACAGAGTAATTGTTAAGATATTCTCACTTTAGACACTGTATTAACTATCCGTCATATATATTATGTAGCACAAATGTAAGAAGGGTTTGTACAATATTACCTACATTTTTCCTTCAAACGCATTAACATTTATTTTATTATATTTTTTTTATTTACTGTCCACTTGCCCAAAGTGTTGTGATATTATTTTTATACTAGTGAATCTGGAATATGTTTTTAAAAAATAATTGGATTACCCAATTTATCATAAACTATATCACATGATGTATGTGTTTCACATACTGAAATATACTTTGACTTTTGCAATTTTACAGGTGTCTGATGAGGACATTAGTGGTTCTGGCATGGTAATGAGCTGTTCCAAAAAAGGTCAAAACGGTTGTCAAAAGGCAGTATTTTTCCCAGCTTATTCTATAATTTCCAGGTGCTCAAGCCAGCCAATATTTGTTCAGTGCATCTAAACATACAGTACACATAACTAATAATTACATCTAGAACTATATGTAAATATAGAATATGATTCATAACAATGGTTGTCACTTTTGATTGTTCAATATAATTGAAAAAGAAGAAGATACTAATGCAGACCTCTCCATTCTCAAGAATTCTTACTGGTTTGGAATCAATCTCTCCTATTTTAATATCTTCAGTCTTGTAGACTTAAAGGGAGACTTATACCTTTAAGTTAGTAGTTTTCCATGACAAATTTAATTAATTTGGGTCCTGATCCTAAACTCCTAAATCTCAAATATTTGTCCCATTGGAAGCCTCTCTTCCACGGCGACCCTGTTTCTGAATGCATTGTTCTGACATTGTGATAGCTACCAGTTTCTGCAGCAATTCTGTTATTTATTAAGATCTCGTGTGCCCTCTTCCCACTACTTGCTAGAGTCCCGCATGCAATCCGGTTAGGGCAACCTTAAAAAATGAATTTGAAAAAAAATTGTGAAAAGTAAAAGTTGTGTAAATCCAATCTATTAGTTGAAACGGTATAAAAATCCAACCGCATTTATGCCATCATTTTAACAGAGAGACAGATGGCGAGCATCCCACTTAATTTGAACGCATTTTTATTGAGCTCAAACTGACCTGATTTGCGCTCATTCATCTATTTTGTTTTCAGACTGGAGTTGCTAAGATGGAAAAGCCCAGTCTTGATTATAGAGGGACTGATATTAGTTAGTAAGAGGTTTAACTCATTGCATTGAATGTAAAAGTTGTGTTCGGCTCAATTATCATATTAATTGAATCTCGCCATGTTCATTAGCAGTTTTTGCATATCCAAACCATGCAGAAACGGTATGTTTAGACATGATATGAGAGAGGCTTCCAAAATACATTAACCTATTTTCCACATTGTGAGACAAATGAAACCTATGAAGATCTGTGAGAGATAACTGAGAAATATGCAAATAAACCATTTGTATAATTTTTATACATTTTTTATTTGGGGGTATGTAAGTAAATGGGAACATGCGTAAAGTGGTCTGGCTGTTAAAATATTGCATCAAATCAGCCAGAACATAAAAAGACATTCTTAGGAGTAGAAGCACAGAGCTCCGTTAAATCTGGGTAACTAAAGGGACGTTACTGAAATAGGTCGTGTCTGTTAGTTTTCCTGAATTTAACAGGTATCCACACCGCTAAATATATGCAAAATCCATGTCCGTTGGTGATCTCATTAGCATAGACTTAACAGGATGTGAAGTTCGCACTGCCTACGTTAGCTTTAAATAACATGGCGTTAAGCCTGTGTTACCCAAAGGTGGCGTTACTTCCATGCAGACCCTCAATAGGGGTTTAATTAAAGTAAAAAAAAGAGTAGACAGCAAAGGAAAAGAAGCTGTGAATAGCAACATATCAGCTAAATAATACCTAACTATTGTCTTACACTTATCCAAACCCTGTAAAAGACCTACTGTATTTCAGGGTCTGGTTGTGAGCTCTGACATAACTAACGTAACGTTACATCCCTGTGTTATCTATAATGGAGCTCTGTGAATATGCGATGTTAGAGGGGACTCCTCTTTTGCATATCATTAGCACTAATGTCCGTTATAGCAACACAAGGGCTAATTACTGCTGAATACAGCATTTAGGACATCATTACTGGACGTTGAAGATCCCTTTTAGGACTAACGTTAAGTCAATAACGGAGCTTTGAGGTTCTAACCCTTAGTGAATACTGCTTATTTTTGTTGTTGCCAAATTGCATTCTGTTTTCAGGGAAATATTCACTTAACATAAAGTTTTCGAAGCATATTGAAATTAATAAAGAAATAATTAACACGTTTGTCACACCTGAAAATAATAAATCAGAACTTCCTATGTTTAACAAGTGAACAATTTCTACTTTAACTGAAATTTGAAATAACCGGCAAGAGAAAGTTACAGACTGTGTACCTTTTCTTTCATATTCCTGCTGCGTGGGAGTTATAACCCAAATGTGACTTTAGAAAAGTTATTAAATAGGCTCTCTTGCGTTTCATAGTTCAAAACACTGAATGTGGTGAGAAAGAAGTACGTTGCCATGGCATTGAACATATTTTCCATTAACTGAGGATGAGAGTGTGTCAAATCATGTGCCTTTTACATAGAAGCAAAACAAACCCAACACAATAAAATTAAAAAAAAAAAAAAAACAGTTTTCCTTACCTTACCTTACCTTACCTTATACAGTACCTTAGATTGCCTTCTTTGTGTCTTAATCATATCACTGAAGTAGTTTCACTACCAGTACATAATTTAAACCATTTTTTAAAACTTAAAGCAGCAGTCCCTCTGAGGTCCAAAGTAAAGTCATATCAGTAATTGGTTTCACAGATTAAAGGCCTTACTCTATTTATTTCTGAAGTCAACAGCCGATTCAGACTATATAGATGAATGACACTTTTTTTTTTTTTTTTAGAAAAAGTATAAATTACAATTAATAAAGCTTTAAATGTTTCCAAAGTAACCAAATGCTCTGGGGCATTTAAATAATCTCATTCACGGTAAGAAGATGTATGCTGTTACCTCTAAATCAGAGTTTTGAGCAAATAGCAAGACTATCTTCCTTCAGTGGTTCCCCTTGATAGCTCACTACGGTAGTTTAGAGTGAAAACCCATAGTTCAAAAAGACAGTTCTTTTTACATTAGGCGATATTCCAAGATAATGCTTAGAATTTGCAAAGAAAAATGTCAGACTTTATCCTATAAAATGAGGAAACTTGTGGAATAAATATATTTTTTCCCTTGCCTTCTAGTGGTCTAATGGGAAAACTTTGTAGTACAGTAGGAGAAACTGGCTCCAGCAACTCATGACCTTATCCAAATCGCTTTAAAATGAATACTTGAGCAACTGATTGGTACTATATAAATAAAAATATGCAGTACTAATCCACGTTTTGCAGATATAAATATTCCTTGACATGATAAAATAACCCCCTACTGAGATTTGAAACGTCAGTATTTCTTACCTGTGCATGTACATTTGTTAACTGCGGTAGCAATATCATTTAACATGTTGAGTGGGAAACATGCATTTTAAAAGTGCATGGATAAAATCTGCCTTTTGAACAATAAAAACTGCTACTACTAATTAATAGGAATATTTTCATTATGAATGCATTGTATTTTAATATTCTCATCAAATTTGTTTTAAAATGTTACAGTTTGTTTTCTTGATTACTTGTTGACACTAGAATTGGTCATCTTCTGCCTTTTGGACAATATTTTAAAAGATTTAAAATTATTACAGTATATTTCAACCTTTTGTGAGCATTTATAACATCTGTATCATACATATTTAAATTATCTGGAGAGACACAGCAAGGCCCCGCCCCCACAGCAGAGAGCAGAGACACAGCAAGGCCCCGCCCCACAGCAGAGAGCAGAGACACAGCAAGGCCCCGCCCCCACAGCAGAGAGCAGAGACACAGCAAGGCCCCGCCCCCACAGCAGAGAGCAGAGACACAGCAAGGCCCCGCCCCCACAGCAGAGAGCAGAGACACAGCAAGGCCCCGCCCCCACAGCAGAGAGCAGAGACACAGCAAGGCCCCGCCCCCACAGCAAGGCCCCGCCCCCACAGCAGAGAGCAGAGACACCGCAAGGCCCCGCCCCCACAGCAGAGAGCAGAGACACAGCAAGGCCCCGCCCCCACAGCAGAGAGCAGAGACACAGCAAGGCCCCGCCCCCACAGCAGAGAGCAGAGACACAGCAAGGCCCCGCCCCCACAGCAGAGAGCAGAGACACAGCAAGGCCCCGCCCCCACAGCAAGGCCCCGCCCCCACAGCAGAGAGCAGAGACACAGCAAGGCCCCGCCCCCACAGCAAAGAGCAGAGACACAGCAAGGCCCCGCCCCCACAGCAAGGCCCCGCCCCCACAGCAGAGAGCAGAGACACAGCAAGGCCCTGCCCCCACAGCAAGGCCCCGCCCCCACAGAAGAGAGCAGAGATACAGCAAGGCCCCGCCCCCACAGCAGAGAGCAGAGCTACAGCAAGGCCCCGCCCCCACAGCAGAGAGCAGAGACACAGCAAGGCCCCGCCCCCACAGCAGAGAGCAGAGACACAGCAAGGCCCCGCCCCCACAGCAGAGAGCAGAGACACAGCAAGGCCCCGCCCCCACAGCAGAGAGCAGAGACACAGCAAGGCCCCGCCCCCACAGCAGAGAGCAGAGACACAGCAAGGCCCCGCCCCCACAGCAGAGAGCAGAGACACAGCAAGGCCCCGCCCCCACAGCAGAGAGCAGAGACACAGCAAGGCCCTGCCCCCACAGCAGAGAGCAGAGCTACAGCAAGGCCCCGCCCCCACAGCAGAGAGCAGAGACACAGCAAGGCCCCGCCCCCACAGCAGAGAGCAGAGACACAGCAAGGCCCCGCCCCCACAGCAGAGAGCAGAGACACAGCAAGGCCCCGCCCCCACAGCAGGAGCAGAGACACAGCAAGGCCCCACAACAAACAGAGAGCAGGGAAGCAACACAGAGTTTGTTCAACCGCCCGTGCACAGCGTCTGCCGGCACGCCGCCTGCGCCCCCCCTAAATAATTCTGCGCCCCCCCAGTTTGCGCACCGCTGCACTAGAACAGGGGTGATCAAACTTTTCAGTCTGCGTCCCCCTGCCTGCTCTCCCCACCTGCTCGCGCCCCCCTCTTTACCTTGTCTCCGGCATCAAATAATGCCGCGGGGGTCAAGTGACATCACGTTGCCATGACGACGCATCACCCGAAGCCACCGGAGACAAGGTGAGGGAAGTTACAGAGGCCTCGCGTGATCCCTCTGCATTTAATTTAAATGCCTTGGGGAAGAGTGCGGGGCGTCAGTAAGCGCCGTGCCCCTTCTAGAAAATCTTGTGCCCCCCCTCTGTTTGCACACACATGCACTAGAACATGGTGATTACCACTACCACGAGGGCCAATTTTAGAATTTTGCCACCCATAGGCCGCTGTAGGCACTTACCTTTTTGCCATCCTCCACTTGCAGCATCCCTACATCATGTGTCAACGCGTTTCCATGACAAAGGACGCCATGTGAAGTCACATTGTCATGGTAATTCTGCAGGAGGCGGTACAAGACCTTTACAAAGGCCCCACACTCTTTCCCAGCAATTTCACCCGAAATTTGATGCCTTATGCCTGGGCCTAGTAGACCTATGCCTAAATACGGTCCTGACTAACATTGGTAAAACCTTTTGCTTGTATTCTATAGACTAGTAACCCCTTGCTTGGCAGGACATTGCTGTCCATTCTGGCAGCAAATCAGTTAAAGACAAGGAGCAATAAAAATGTAAAACTGATGCAGTTCATGCCATTTATTGAATTGCGTCCATTTTTGTTGCAAACGATCCAAAATTGCCGCAATTGTATCACTTCTTATCCAAGTTCCAGAATCAGACTATTTATATGACCATGCATTCTGTGCATTAATGAATTCATTAGTTTGAAACTGGCTATAGCTTTGCAACACATATAGAAAATATGGTATAGGAGATGTTCTAATGTAAGGTGCTATTTTTAGGAAGATGAAATCAGCAAACCAAGCTGCATTGCATTTTAAATTATTATTATTTTTTTAATTACAGATTTGAAGCAGGGGGTCTACTATGTTATGTTAATTTTAGCTACGGAGACCCCCTGCTTCCAGAGTTAGTTACTTACTTCCGTAGGGGTGCCAGTATCCCTGTGTAGCTTAAATGTCCCTTTAACACTGGCCAACAGGAAGTCACAACGGATTACGTCCCGGCTTCATATTGGCACGTCTGACACTGTACATTTAAAGCCGCCATTATATTAAGCACACAGCTCTCTACCTGCATAGATACCAGAACTATTATGGAGGTAATTATCTCTAGAACAGGGGCACCCGGAGCTGAAATGAACACAGTTCAGCTCCGGGGACCCCCTGCTTCAAAACTGTAATTAAAAAAATATAATAATAATTCAAACGCAATACAGCCTGTTCTCCTGCTTTAAACAAAAAAAATGATATTTTATGAACATTATAGAGAATTATGTCACAGTAATGTATTCATATCAAAGAGAGGATGTTGTATAAAAGCACTTACAATAAATGCAATAGAATTAAACCTTACGCGTTTCATTCCTAGTGTGGGAAGTTCTTCAGATTTGCCTCTGAAGAAGTTCCCACGCTAGGAACGAAACGCGTAAGGTTTTATTTTTGTGCATTTATTGTAAGTGCTTTTATACAGCGACATCCACTCTTTGATAATCTGTTACCCATCTGGCTTAAATATCTTGGGACTATTTGCTCTGTGGAGTTTTACAATGGACTGTTCGTGGTATTGACGCCTGACGTCATAGCCACGTGATTGTGTCTATCGATCTTGGGATTACACTGCCGTAGCAGCAACTCTGGTGACTGGTGTGAGAGCACATTCAAGTTTACCTGCTGGCACAGCAGACCCAGCTGAGAGACGTGACACCGCGCAGGAGGAAGATCAACTTCCAAGACGGAGGATTCCAAACAGAGAGGGAGTCACTGATTTTGTAATCAGATTGTCTGTGCGGTGACACACACCCACACTGCCTGATATTTTCAGCTACATTGATCAAACAAATTGGGACTTGGTTACCACATTGGACACCTTCAGATGACACATTGTATATTGATATTTTTTATTTTATTTATTGATCCACTGATTTGCGCCCTTTATTCATATTGTTTGGTTTTATATATACAGTATATAAAAACCATATATATATATATATATATATATATATATATATATATATATATATATATATATATATATAAAAAATACATACACAGTATTATATATATATATATATATATATATATATATATATATATATATATAACTACATATAATGTATAATATTTCATCAAACAGTACAATTGACTTGGAAACAGTATACGTAGTTAAAACAAGCAACTGCTTTGGTAACTATTAAAAATATATATTTTTTAACAAAAATCAGATTGAAATATACACATATTATGGATGTATGTTAATGGTTTGCAAATCTGTGCTGAGATTTATTTTGTAATTTTAATGTTTTACATTTTGCTCAATAAAAATGTTAACAAAATATAACTGCATATATTTTATGTAATGAAATATTACCCTCTAAGCAGTTTTCTGACATTTCATCCTACAAACAATTGCTGGCCAAGATACTGTGGGTTTATTCCTTTTGCATTATTAAAGTTCTTTCTGTGCATGTGTGGGACATAAAACACATGGAGCAATGCTTCTTTTATCTGATTTTTTCCTTTGTATTTGTTACTTTCCAGGGTATACCAGGCACTCCTGGGTCGGATGGTGCTATCGGCACTCCTGGAGCAAAAGGAGTGAAAGTGAGTTTTACTTTACAGTGCATGACTTTATAATATCACTGTGATTTCATTATTATTTTATATACTTGTAGCGCACTTTCCCCCACCCCCTGGAAGATATGGCAGTGACTGTATGTGTGGTGCGTTACCTGTGGCTCACAGGAGGCCTGACCCTCCGCTGCTGGGAGCCTGGGGTGTGCTTGATCGGTCTGGTGACAGCGCCTCCATCTGTGTGGGATCCTACTATGTTGGATAACCCTTTCACAGGACCCAATACAATGATACACACTGATAAGAATAACAGTTAACTGTATGCATAAGAGAAAGGACAACACTATAACGTCCCCACCAACAAGGCCACGCACGGCCGTAACCCCACAGTGCCCTCCAACTGAGTGTCCACACCTGATGGGATATGTCCCAAAGTACTGAGGGTCTTTGAGCACCCAACCACCCTGGTGTCCACAAGAAGCTACCCACCCAATGTGTGAGACAGCGCTGCCCACAAGTAACGTGTGTAAAGTTGGTGCACTTCTTGATACCTGCCGGGTACTCCAGCACCCGGTAGTGCCGACTGTAGACAAGAGTACCAAATGTATCCATTCCTGCAGGGGAATGCTGCAGCCCTATTGGCTATGGGGTGTCGTGTTTCCCAGTCCCTGGGGCCACTGGGAGTTGTAGTTCCCCACGCAGAGCTATATAGTAATGGCCGCAGCTATTGATGAGCCTCTGCGCATGCGCTGGGAGTACAAACATGGCCGCTGAGCTCATCTCACGCATGCGCGGCCGCACTGAAGATGGCGACGCCCTGCAAAGGGAGCTGTCAAGAGCCTTCCGCGACTCGGTCACCTGCCGCAACCTCCCTGCACATCCACAGCCACATCGAGAGGTAGGATAACCACAGGGGCCATGGGGATGCCCAAAGGGGAGACCTGGCCACATACTCTTCCATTTAGTAGGATGAAATGACATGGTGGTCTTGATATTAGATCTAATGATAGTTGTAAACATCTAGGAACATTGTGGAATTATGAAATTAATTAGTTCCAGACCAGATACTCTTCTTTAAAATTAGTGGTCATGTGGATAGTCAATTTTAAGTCATCATTTTTATTTAAATTCTCAGATTGGCTACCCTTTAACTGTAAGTAGGCCAAAGGGGGGTGGGAGACTGAGTTTAAGAATCATGCTATTTATTCTGTACCTCAAAAGTAGTGCAGTATTGGGGCTAAAAAATTGCCCAAGATGTATCAAAGAAAACAATCATATAGATTTAAATGGGAATTTTTTTTTGCATGTTGTTTCTCCCAGATTTGTATATGCCCTGTATCATAGTATTAGGACACAAATCTGTCATGGCTGGGACTCGGGAAGTTTGAAGCAAAGATGATTTTATTGATTGCAGAGCTCTGGGTGACAGCAGTCTCTCGCAGGGGAAGTGCAAGACAAGCAAAACAGTGTTTTTTTTAATAGGATAGGGCTAAGCAAGAAGTGTCATGTGACCTATAACTATAATGATCATATTATATGGTCTTTCTTTGTCTACTAACCGTATCCACCCTCCCATCCTGTGACTGCTAACATGATATACTTACACAGGCACAACAGAATATATAACTTTCACTTACTTTAAATAAATGTAAAATCATGTTTACAGACATTCTATAGTCTAGACATTCTATCATCTACTTCCCTATTTCGAGGACAGTCTATTTAGTCATAACGACATATTTCCTGTAACTTTTACTTCCCTATTATAGTGTAAGTTCTTCTACGATTAGAAAAAACAGTGGTACTGTTTTTGAAATACTTTGTTTTCTATAAAATAACTTCCTCATACACATTTAACTACTACATCCCTGCAACCACATATCTTGACTAGATCACTTTCTAAACCAGACCCTTGTAATGATGATCTGGGGCCCTAGTTCTGGTCTTCCATTGTCTCATGATCTCACAATCCCTCCTTAATCCGTCCCTAACAATAGACACCTATGACTTGTATGAACTCAGTTGACTGGTATGAATTTAAAGTGTTCATCTGTAGGGTTGGAATGACCGGAGGAAACTTACAGTAGAGTAAGTCTAATTTGATTGGGAAAGGTCAGATGTTACTATGCCAAAAGTTGGAACTATTGCAAACTATTTCTGTATGTTCCATGTATGAGCAAACTCTGGTTTATATTAATCACCTTGTTAAAAGACTAAGGGGCAGATTCTCAAATCTGCAAGATTGACGATCTGTGCGATCTAAGACTTGGTCCCTGCTGGCTGCGGGGACAAGAGCCGCCCCTCAATGGGGCCGGGCCCGCTGCGAGGGGCGGCCACAGCGCTGAGCCGACAGTTTTTCAGGGATACATGAAAATTGAGTTCAGACCTAGCGACAGAGCGCTAGGCCACGCCCCCCTGCAGTTAAGCCAATGAGGGCAAACCTGCCGGGTGACGTCATGGCCGTGCCCCGTCACTCCCCCCCATCTTTCCCCCTGCAGCTCACTGCAGACCGGTGAACTTGACTGCACGCGCCGCCAGTCTCGCAGGCGCGTGTGCAGCGCAGGCAGTGGGGCTGTAGCCTTAGAGTAAGACTGTACCACCAGTGTTGCCATAAAAAAAATGCAGCAGAAAACACAGACAGGTATGTATTGTTTATGCACTTTAAATGGTAGCATGTTTTACATTCGTTCTGGGCATTAATTTTATTCTGCTGCTGTTTTCTCCTTTCATTGAAATAAATTATGTTTGTATTAAAATAGACAATAGGTGGTTCTAAAGTGTAAATAAAAGTCAAATAATGTTGTATTTTACAGGGTGAACAAGGTGTACCTGGTGCTGTTGGTTCAAAGGTAAAGGAAAAGGAAAACAACATTGTAAAGTGTTTATGTAAATATAAATGTTATAATAATAATGGGTGATAGAAATTAATACCTCATCATATATATATATATATATATATATATATATATATATATATATACATACACACAGCTGAACCCCGTTATAACGTGGTGCTCGGGGTCCACCTGATACTACTGCGTTATATCCGGGATCGCAAAAGAAAATGGACGCTGCGATCAGGGGACCCGGCGGTACCTCCACGCAGGACTACCCAGAGCAGGGTGCTGGGGATCCAACATCACGGGTCAGCCATCGCTCAGGGGGGTGGTGGTGGTGTGTCTGTCTCCGTGTGTAGGTAGCAATAAAGCATTGAATTGTAGAGAAAAAAATAAATAAAAATGGCCGCCGCTATTGGGGAACCCTCACACAGGGGAGGAGGAGGCCAAATGAAACCACAGTCTGTCTACACGCAATCATTTTAATTCAATAGCAACTAGTTTGTGGAAATAGCTAATCATTTATTTCTTCTCACAAAGATCTATGCAGTGCAGTTTTCTTGGTCTTTTATTCCATTACTTATAATTATTTCCAAACTCACGCACTTCTCTTATGTGGCAGAAACATGCAGAGCCAGAGTATGTGTTCATATGGACTCCAAACTTTTCAAAAGGCTGAGAATTTTGAGAAGTGCACTGCACGTTATTAGATTAGATAGATTAGATTAGATTAGATTATATAGACTCGCAAAAGCAAGGAAGAATGTGGGTCTCCATATCAATCTCTTGAAGACCTAGGTGATATTCAACAAACGTGTCAACTCTGCAAAGATTGAAATAAATACAATAGAACTAGAAGAAGTTGAAGACTATGTCAGACTTGACTGGCAAGTAACAATGGATGGTAACCTTTGGAATTAAGTCAATAGGAGAATTAAGATTGGATGGAGCGCATTTGGAAGAAACAAGATGATCTTTCATGGGAACCTTCCACTGTGCCTCAAGAGGAGATGTTTCGACCAGTGTATTATACCTATGCTAACGTATGTATATGAAACTCCACGTGGACTAGATAAGTCAGAAGCTTCAGAAAATTAAAATATCACTTCTCAGCAAATTCACATGTCGCAGACCGGTCTGCAACACTGCTTCTCACCATTATCTCCTAGCATACAATGCTTCCACTGTAGCTAGGGATTCTGGGAAATGACATGCAAATGAGCACAAAATTTCACCTTTTGCTTCAATTCCATTTTCACATGGATCCCTGTAAGCTAATGTCTGCCGCATTACACAGCTTTTCAGCACAGCCAGGATTAAAGAAGTGCATAGACAGTAACAGATATCTTAAGACGACTCATAGAAGTATGGAGAGATGTATCTTGGGTATAATACGAAGAGACAGGAAAAAGAATGAATGGGTTCGAAACCAGACAACTATCTGTAACATCATCACAAGGGTTAAGATGACAGTGGGCCAGACATATCACAAGAAGAAATTACCATAAAGGAACACAGATGGAACTTGACTGGATTCCAAGGGAAATTAGAAGACCAAGACAACAACCAGAAGTAAGATGGGAGGATGAAATCAGAAAATATGTTGGTGCAACGTGGAGAAGGCTTGCAACCGCTCTACCTGGAAGATCATTGGCGAGGCTGGATCGGCAAGAGTTGAAGAGGATAATGAAGGATATATATATATATATATATATATATATATATATATATATATATATATATATATATATATATATACTTTATTCATGAGTTTTACCACTTATTTACTGTTCATACAAAATCCCACCTTTTTTACAATCCAAAAGAGTAATTTCTGATTACTTTTCTAGTTACATTTTACTGTAGAGTTAGATGTAATTTAGTGGTGAATAATTCATTAATTAATTCAAGTTATCTGAAATTAAATACCCAATCTATATATAATAAAACTGAAAAGTATTTGATTGTTAGTAGATGTGGGGAATCTCATTGGTCTGTCGGTCCCCCCGCCCATGCCCCGCCTCCCCCACGGGTCTTATTGGCCAAGAGGTACGCTGACCATTACGGACACACCTACTCCACTGTGACACACACAGACACACACACATACTGCCACAGACTCTCACCCCATCACACTCACCATACCTCCTGAGACTGTCACCCCCCTGCGGAGTCACACACCGACCTTGGTAAGTGTAACCCCCAGCTCACCTCCCTGCTGGCTCCCCCCCACCATCACCCACAGCTCACCTCCCCGCCATCAGCCACCTCACCTCCCCGCTACCTTCCCCCTCGGCGCACCTTCCCCCCTCGCGGCGCCCTTAACCCTGCTTGGCCACAAGGGGGGGAGGGCGAGCGCAGCTGACTGTCCCCTGGGGCGGCCGGTGGGGGCCTCCAGCCTTCACACAAGCGACACCAATGCGGTAGCTGCTTCCGGCTCCCCCCACCACCCTCCCCTCACCCCCCAACCCCATCACCCGCAGCTTACCTTCCCCCTCGGCACGCCTTCCACCCTCAGCTCCACACTGAAAATGTCCCGCCCACCCTCCACACTCCCTCCACACTCCCTCCACGGACGCTACAACTTACCGGCCGCTCCGCACTACTCCACCCTGTCGGACGCCACACTATTAAAATGGCGTTCCGCACTACTCCACTCTGTCGGACGCCACACTATTAAAATGGCGCTACACACTCCATCACCCTTACCGCACGATTTCAACTGTGCAACCCTCTTACCTAATAATAAATATACCCTTCTCTGACGTTGACCTGACCTGCCTTTTACTCTTTTAATAGCCACCAAAAATGGACACACACAACCTTTTATACCACCACCCCATTTTACAACCACAACACCCCCCCATTCGACTTACACCCCCCCTCCACTTCCCACCCCCGGTGGGGGGACACAGGGAGCCTTCAGCCTTCCCACAAGCCACAACAATGCTGTAGCTGCCGCAGGCTCACCCCTCCTCACCCGCAGCTTACCTTCAACAGGGGGGAGGGAGCAGGGCAGTGGCGGCCGCGCGGGACATGCCCTTTCCTCCGGTCACCTTGCTCACGGCGCTCCCTTGGATGCACGCGTGGGGCGGGAGAAGGGCGTGCGGGGTGGGAGGGACGAGCAGCCTGTTCTGATCGGCGGACGTTCCACAGTCCCTCCCCCCCTCCTGTCCACTGTCCCTCCCTCCTGTCCACTGTCCCTCCCCCCTCCCTCCTGTCCACTGTTCCTCCCCCCCTCCCTCCTGTCCACTGTCCCTCCCTCCCTCTGGGGGGGGGTGTAAACGGAGAAAGAGAGGGGGAGCACAGAAATAGGGGGAGCCAACAAACAGACAGAGGGAGAGGAGGGAGCGGGAAATTTAACTCCTGGGCAACGCCGGGTCTCTCAGCTAGTTACTAATTAAGTTTACATTTTCAATTGCAGTATTTTATATGGTCTATAAATGTTCTGTATTTATAAAATCCTCACATTTTACTGTGTTTAATAGGGTGAACTTGGATCACAAGGAGCTCAGGGTCCCCCTGGGGTTGATGGCATACAAGGGAAAGAGGGGATTCCAGGAAGCAGGGGTCCTCAAGGACTTCCTGGACCACCTGGACCTCCAGCACCAGGCTATGGGTATGGATTTGAGGTAAGTTGTAATGGCCAAATAAAATGCTTGCATACAGTACAATAAACCCAAGCAGACCTGAAGCATGAATCATTTTTGCCTTGCTCTAGAACAGGGGTGCTCAACTCCAGTCCTCAAGTCCCCCATCCCCCCCACAGTGCTGTCTTAACGCATGGGCAGTTGCTCGGGGGCTCCACGAGCATAGGGGCCCCATGCTAATCTATGCACAGACCAGAATTTAACACTAATTTTCCAATCACCCGCCTCAACATTCAAATCTCCCGCTAACTCGGTAGAAGGAGAAAAATGACGACTTGTAGCGGAGAGTTGGCATGTCTGCATTCGCGAGAGAAATGTCGCCGTTTTTATTGCTTGCAATGAATATGGAAGCAGAATATTGTAACGGATTCGCGGGAGGCAATTAACGGTTTTGTTGGAGGTACCAATAAGTATAAGTTTATTTTATCGATAATTTAAATTTTTATTCCTGTGAGTGGTTGTGTAGGCAGGGCCCAGTGCGCTGCTTTGCCCGGGGGCCTATAATGCTGTTAAGACGGCCCTAGCCCCACCCCCCCCAACATGTCAAGTTTTCAGGATATCCCTGCTTCAGCACAGGTGGCTCAATCAGTCCCTGCGTCAGCACAGGTGTCCCAATCAGAGGTTCATCCTTCGACTAGGCCTCTGATTGAGCCACCTGTGCTGAAGCAGAAATATTCTGATAACCTGACCTGCTGGGGGTGGGGGGGGGGGGGGCTAGGGAACTAGAGTTGAACACTCCTGCTCTAGAACAATCTTCAGTTTGCACCATTGGTTGGTCTTATTAACCACACTGTTGCAAGGTTCTCTCACGTAACTTTCTGGGTGTACAAACCCTTCCTCTGGCCCCAGATTTCTTCACTTCCCTTTTATGTATTGTGCCCTGATACTCACTGCTTATATCGCCTTCACAAAGATTGATTACAGAAGCTTATAATTAGCACTGTGGAGCAGAAAGAGAAGGGGAGGAATTAGTGGAGTAGATTTAGGATTAGTGTTGCCCAAGAAGCAGTGAGAAGCTTTGGAATAATAGCCATGGTTTCTAATGAATTTTGATGTGAGAAACAATAGAGAATCACTGATAAAAGTTAAGGATTCCCCATTTATCATTATCATTGGTAGTTATCAAGGTGATACTCTGGAGTTATTGTTCTTTTGGCCCCCATTCGCACCAATGATAGGCCACAAACTGCCATTCATGTCAGCCACTGCTGGGCTAATGTGGAATAATCAGTCCAAACTAAAAAGACGAGGAAAAGATATACAATGGTGCTTTTATGGGTTCTTTTTTTTTGACGTTCATGAAACTAGTTGATGATACAGGAATGCTTTTAGGCCTAGACCCACAGATCTCTGTTATTGACTTAACAATGTGCTAACTTTATTTAACGCATTGTGATACTGGGTATGTGCAAAGCTTAGTAAGGCCATGTTTTAGGCTGGGGGGGCAATGTATTAACTGTAATAGACGATAGTGGCAATGATATGCAAAAGCAGTGTTCCACTAAAAGTGCATATCCACATACCTGCATTAAACTTAACACAGAGATGTAAAGATGTTACTTAGGTCATTGGTAAACTTGGCGTTACTCTCATGCATACCCTGAAATAGGTCTTTTATAGCATCTATGGGTGGGAGGAAGAATGAGATATAGACCGGGGGGAGGGGAGGAGAAAGGGGAGAGAAAGGGGAGAGGAAGGGGGAAAGAGAAAAGGGGGGCGAGAGAAGGAGAGGGAGACGGGGGAGAGAGAGGGGGAGGAGGGAAAGAGGGGGAGGAAGAATGAGATATAGACCTGGGGGAGGGGAGGAGAAAGGGGGCGAGTGAAGGAGAGGGAGATGGGGAGAGAGACGGAGAGGAGGGAGAAAGGGGGAGGAAGAGGAGAGATGGAGAAAAAAGAGAGGTGGTGAGAGAGGGGGAGAAGGGGGAAAGAGAGATGGGGAATATATGCACAAGGCAAACAACACTAGCAAAAGCCCAATATTACTCTGACAATCTTTATCAAAACACATCCAATCCAGCAAACTTCTGGAAGGTGATTAACAATATATTCCAGCCTTCTAGCCATCAACCATTGAATATCAAAAAGGAAGTTACTACTCTGATAATCACACTGACATTGCAACCGCATTCAATTAATACTTTTTGGGGTGTGCCCTTTCTATACTATCAAAGCGCGACCCAACCGCGTCTCTCTCTCTCTGCAGCAGATAAAACTCGCCACGTGAGACCTTGTCAGAGGGGCAATCACCTCGTCGCCGGCTACTCGCCATCTTTGCAAATGTTGCTATCACTGGTATTCAGGGCTTTCTGCATACCGTGATAGCAACGCTGTCAAAAATGGCGATTTTTTTTAATGGAGTTTAGAGCATGACGCTCTATGAGTTGTGCACTGTTTCTTTTTTCTTTGTACTTTATAGGAACAGTTCCTCCCTAAACCCACTGGTAAGAAAGCGCATTGCACAGCAGATGCTAATCCCAATCATAGACTATGGAGATATAGTATACAGTATCGTAACGCACCCCAAACCCACCTTAGCAAACTAGACACCCTGTACAAATCAATATGCCGCTTTTTACTACAATGTAACTACAACACAAATCACCGCTCCAAGAACTAGATTGGCTATCCCTTGAGTCCAAATGTGAAGTACCTTTTTCCTTTCTTGCCTTCAAATACTTTCTGGGAAAGCTACCCGACTATCTGAACAAGATCTTCACCCCTACCACATGCAGCACTTATCACCTGAGATCTGACTCCAAAATGGTTAACGGTCCCATGGTTCAACAAGGAATCCAGTCGCTCATCTTTCCCTTACCGTGCACCTCACAGCTTGAACAACTGTCTCGCATTTTAATCTTGTCTCTAACTGTAACATGCACCCATAATCACATATTATCTCTAATGTCCTGAAATATCTGTACATTTTATTTGTAACCTCTGTTCATTTAATGTAACTATGTATTGTCATCATAACTCTGTACCCAGGACATACTGAAAACGAGAGGTAACTCTCAATGTATTACTTCCTGGTAAAACATTTTATACATAAATGTAATTGAAGCTTTGAGTGTAATTGTAGCAGTGTTATACAATATTTTTTTTAGAATAGCTGTTGTTTTTGCTTTGCTAGGACATGGAGGGCTCAGGAGATCTACAAGTGTCAAGAGAAGCAAGATTAACGAGAGCACAAGGACTAAAAGTAAGTGCGCCAAAGTACAATCTTTTAAAATAATAATCTTTTTTTAAAGAACAGGTATTTAGGTGGCTAAATGTAGCACAAAGGTACAGTAGAAGGCATACAATCATTGTTCATACACTTCTTGCCATGATAATTGTCTGGTTTGAAGCAGAACATGAAACTTGGTTTGCATTAACCATAACAATATGTGCAACTGTATTTGCAACAGAGCCGCAAACAGGAATCTATTAACTTTCATTAACTTATTGACTTCTATGGCGCTCAGGGGGTAACCTCTTCAATGTCGTTGACATGCAGCAACGGGCTTCAGTGGTTCTGAAATCACCTTACAGTTCATTTGGTTAACTCATCAATCGTCAAGGAACTTTTTTTTGTTTGTTTTAAACTGTTTTATTACTGTATGTTATGGTGCAACAATGTTGCAGAAAAGGGGCAACGGCACGTGGATAGACTGAGCAAGGGTTTTTATTTGGTAAACCCAAGATGAAATACACACAAAATAAAGACAGCTTTAAATCCGCATAAATCAGAAATAAAAAATCCGTCCATAAGAGGGCTGTGTCCTTTGTCATATAAAGTCTCAGTATCTGGCTCCTGAGGGCTGTTTGACAGAACAGACCCCAGCTGTTTGAATAAAGTCTCTGCAACCCTTTTAAAGGACAAGGGAGATTTAACACCATTAATTCCCTAGGTTTAGTGACAGTAGTTCAAGAGGTAAACCAGACCTTCAGTTAGCAGTTTCCAGGTTATACCAGACATTCAGTAGCAGGGTCACAGGGCAGTTGCCTTCCTGATCAGCGACAGTCCATAGTGAGCTTCAGTAGGCTGTCCTTTTTAAAGAGCTAAGGCTGTGGCCTCGCTGCCTGCGCTGCATGCGCGCCTGCGAGGCTGGTGGCGCGTGCAGCCGAATTCCCCGGTCTGCATAGAGCTGCAGGGGGAAAGACAGGGGGGGGAGTGATGGGGGCGTGGCCGTGACATCACCCGGCAGCTTTGCCCTCATTGGCTGAACCGCCGGGGGCGTGGCCTAGCACTCCATCGCAACTCCTGATCTCAATTTTCTTGAGAGCAGGAGTTTCTGTCGACACAGCGCGGCGGCCCCCCCACGCAGCAGGCCCGGCCTCTTTGTGGGGCGGCTCTTGTCCATGCAGCGTCCGCCAAAGCAGGCGCTGCAGTAGCCAGCGGGGAACTGGCCTAAGGATGTAGCTGTGACTTTGCTAATTAACTCTGCTTGCTCTGTTTAACTAGTGCTGTGCTGGAGTCAGCAGCTAGAGATACGTTTCCTACGCATACAGTAGCTATCAGACAAACTATCCACCCAACTACAAACAGGCAGGATGAAAGAGTGAAAAGAGTCAAATAGTGTACCTAGGCACCATGCTTGGGCGACTGGGTGAATGGTAGTGTGTTGCCTGCGTAGAGGTCATATTTGAAATCAACTGAGAGTGGTCATCGAGAGAGACAAGAGTAGTCATAGTAAAGAGCCCTAAATATAGGTAGGGTGACCAGATTTTCAAAATGAAAAACCGGGACACAATAAAAAATTATTTATAAAACAAATTACATCACGTGACGCACCCCGTTGCCATGACAACGAGACACTGACGTCAGACGGTGACATGTTGCCATGACAATGTGGCATCACGTGATGCCTCGGCACCATAATGCGTCCCGTTGGTGGGGGCTGCAGTGTGTGTCTGTGTGTATAGGAGGTGGGCCCTGCAGTGTGTGTTTGTGTGTATATAAATAATGAAGACATTAACTAAAATTAAAATAATTAACAAATTAAAATTAAATAAATAATTGACAAATTAAAATTAAATAAAAAAATTTAGGCATTAATTAAAATTAAAACTTTTAAAAATGTGACCTTCCTGACCTTACACTTTGCAAAATAGGGTCTCTTGCTCTCCTCGTGGCAGTCAGTGACATCACTGCCATGCAGGGCCAGAGACAGCTTTCCTGGGGCCCAGGAAGAACGTTTTCACTGGGGCCCTCTACCCACGTTTTGGCGGCCTTGCGAGAACCCCCCCTTCTCACACACCTCCTCACTCTCACCCCACCAGTCACCCATTCCTTCCCCCCTCTCACCTATTCCTTCCCCCCCTCTCTCTTGCACCCTCACGTACTTTTCTCACCTCCCCACACTCAACCTCCCTCCCCAATATACGTGCACACACAGTGACACACACACACACACACACAGTGACAAACACACACAGCCCCCCCTCCTCATACTTCCCCCTCCTCTCCTCATACCTGCCCCCTCGTCTCCTCATACCTGCCCCCTCATACTTCCCCCTCTTCATCTCCCCTCATTCCTCCTCTCCTCATACCTCTCCCTCCCCATCCTTTCCTCATACCTACCCTCTCCCCCATCCTTATATCTCCCCTCCTCATACCTTCCCCATCCCTTCCCCATCCCTCCTCATACCTGCCCCATCCCTCCTCATACCTGCCCCATCCCTCCCCATACCTCCTTCTTCCCTCCCCATACCTTCCCCTCAGCTCCTCATACCTTCCCCTAGCTCCTCATATCTCCCCCTCCTCATACCTTCCCCTCCCCTCCTCATACCTTCCCCTCCTCCTCCTCATACCTTCCCCTCCCCCTCCTCATACCTTCCCCATTCCTCCTCATACATGCCCCATCCCCCCCCCATACCTGCCCCATCCCTCCTCCTCCCCTCCCCATACCTTCCCCTCAGCTCCTCATACCTTCCCATAGCTCCTCATATCTCCCCCTCCTCATACCTTCCCTTCCCCTCCTCATACCTTCCCTTCCCCTCCTCATACCTTCCCCTCCCCCTCCTCATATCTTCCCCTCCCCCTCCTCATACCTTCCCCATCCCTCCTCAAGGCTTCCCCTTCCCTCCTCATACCTTCCCCATCCCTCCCCCTCCCCTCCTCATACCTTCCCCTCAGCTCCTCATACTTTCCCCTCAGCTCCTCATTACTTCCCCTCAGCTCCTCATATCTCCCCCTCCTCATATCTCCCCCTCCTCATATCTCCCCCTCATACCTTCCCCTCAGCTCCTCATATCTCCCACCCCACATACCTTACCCTCAGCTCCTCATATCTCCCCCTCCTCATACCTTCCCCTCAGCTCCTCATATCTCCCCCTCCTCATACCTTCCCCTCAGCTCCTCATATCTCCCCTCCTCATACCTTCCCCTCAGCTCCTCATATCTCCCCCTCCTCATACCTTCCCCTCATCTCCTCATATCTCTCCCTCCTCATACCTTCCCCTCAGCTCCTCATACCTCCCCCTCAGCTCCTCATGCCTCCCCCTCCACATACCTTACCCTCAGCTCCTCATATCTCTCCCTCCTCATACCTTCCCCTCAGCTCCTCATATGTCCCCCTCCTCATACCTTCCCCTCAGCTCCTCATATCTCCCCCTCCTCATACCGTCCCCTCAGCTCCTCATACCTCCCCCTCAGCTCCTCATACCTCCCCCTCCACATACCTTCCCCTCAGCTCCTCATATCTCTCCCTCCTTATACCTTCCCCCCAGCTCCTCATATCTCCCCCTCCTCATACCTTCCCCTCAGCTCCTCATATCTCCCCCTCCTCATACCTTGCCCTCATCTCCTCATATCTCCCCCTCCTCATACCTTCCCCTCATCTCCTCATATCTCTCCCTCCTCATACCTTCCCCTCAGCTTCTCATATCTCCCCCTCCTCATACCTTCCCCTCAGCTCCTCATATCTCCCCCTCCTCATACCTTCCCCTCATCTCCTCATCTCCCCCCCTCCTCATACCTTCCCCTCATCTCCTCATATCTCTCCCTCCTCATACCTTCCCCTCAGCTTCTCATATCTCCCCCTCCTCATACCTTCCCCTCAGCTCCTCATATCTCCCCCTCCTCATACCTTCCCCTCATCTCCTCATATCTATCCCTCCTCATACCTTCCCCTCAGCTCCTCATACCTCCCCCTCAGCTCCTCATACCTCTCCCTCCACATACCTTCCCCTCAGCTCCTCATATCTCCCCCTCCTCATACCTCCCCCTCCACATACCTTCCCCTCAGCTCCTCATATCTCCCACCCCTCATACCTTCCCCTCAGCTCCTCATATCTCCCCCTCCTCATACCTTCCCCTCAGCTCCTCATATCTCCCCCTCCTCATACCTCCCCCCCAGCTCCTCATATCTCCCCCTCCTCATACCTTCCCCCCAGCTCCTCATATCTCCCCCTCCTCATACCTTCCCCCCAGCTCCTCATATCTCCCCCACCTCATACCTTCCCCCCAGCTCCTCATATCTCCCCCTCCTCATACCTTCCCCCCAGCTCCTCATATTTCCCCCTCCTCATACCTTCCCCCAGCTCCTCATATCTCCCCCTCCTCATACCTTCCCCCCAGCTCCTCATATCTCCCCCTCCTCATACCTTCCCCCAGCCCCTCATATCTCCCCCTCCTCATACCTTCCACCAGCTCCTCATATCTCCCCCTCCTCATACCTTCCCCCCAGCTCCTCATATCTCCCCCTCCTCATACCATCCCCCAGCTCCTCATATCTCCTCCTCCTCATACCTTCCCCCCAGCTCCTCATATCTCCCCCTCCTCATACCTTCCCCCCAGCTACTCATATCTCCCCCTCCTCATACCTTCCCCCCAGCTCCTCATATCTCCCCCTCCTCATACCTTCCCCCCAGCTCCTCATATCTCCCCCTCCTCATACCTTCCCCCCAGCTCCTCATATCTCCCCCTTCTCATACCTTCCCCCCAGCTCCTCATATCTCCCCTCCTCATACCTTTCCCCCAGCTCCTCATATCTCCCCCTCCTCATACCTTCCCCTCAGCTCCTCATATCTCCCCCTCCTCATACCTTCCCCTCAGCTCCTCATATCTCCCCCTCCTCATACCTTCCCCTCAGCTCCTCCTAACACACACAGACAGACAGGAGACACACACATAGACAGACAGCACACACACACACACACACACACACACACACACACACACACACACACACACACACACACACACACACACACACACACACAGGATACAGACAGGATACACACACTACCTCTCTCTCACTCAGAATCAGCTCACTCCGTCCAGCCAGGTACTAAGCCCCGCCCCGAGATCATCTGACCTCCAACCAATCCCCTGTTTCTACTCTCTAAGCCCAGCCCCCCCTTCTAACATGAAAAAAATACTACCCGGCTGCCGCATCCTCCTCCTCTGCACCGCCGTTCGCTCCCCCCGCGCACCAGGGAGAAAAACCGGGACATTCCCGGGATGGATGGGCAACCGGGACAGCCCAGCAAAAACCGGGATTGTCCCGGCAAAAACGGGACTGTCCCGGCAAAAACGGGACGAATGGTCACCCTAAATATAGGGGAATGGGGATGTTAGTGCAATGGAAGCAGTGTACGTGTGAAAGAGTGAAGTGCAAGCATGGAAGGGGGTTAAGGATCCCTGGGGGGAGAGAAGAGGAGGAAGGGGCTAAGGGTCCCAGGGGGAAAGGGTTAAGTATCCCAGGGGGGAGAGAGGAAGGGGTTAAATGCCCTCACACGCGCTCTCTCCTCATGCTGCCAGAAGCTCCGCCATCTCCCATTCAGCGTTCTGAAGCAATAATGGAGGGGGACTCAGGGAAAGAGAGAGAGGCAATAAGAGATAGCACTGCTGCTCCCACACACTGCACTGCCAATGACAGCACCAAGTAATATCACAATAATAGGTAATCTCCCACATCAGCACACCGGGAGATTATATTATCAAGATATTACTGTTTATCACACAACCCTAGTATATAAAGCATTTTTAGGCTAAACAATTCCTATGTCAAAGAAGAGAGAAAAGCCTTAAAACTGTAGAACAGGTGGTGCACACATGACGTCAATGCGGGTGCAAGCAGGCTAGGGATGCTACGTGCACCCCACCGGAAAAATTGATAAAATCCCCTGATCGCCGCACCGATTGGTCCCGTGTGACACCCGGTCAGCCGGGGGACACCAGATCTCTCCCGTTTCAACCGAGGGCAGCAAGCGGTATCAGAAAAGAAAAAAGACAAAGATGGCTCTGCTGAGCTGAGTGCACGGGAGCGCGCACCTGCAGTTAACAACAAAGGACAGAGGCAATTTGCGGATCTTGAGGGGGATATTGCTAACAGAAAGGCTACATTAAGAAACCAGGCAGAGAGGGCCACAGCAGGTGATGAGGCAGTAGGGGAGCTGCTACTAACAGAGAGCTGACTATGGCAGAGGGGGACACAGTGATTACTAAACAGGACCTCTAGAACATGCTTAAAGAAATGAAAGCAAGTTTTCAGTCAGCTCTGTATAGAGCCGTAAAGGAATTTAAAACAGAAGTCTCTTCACTAGCTAAAAGAACTACGGAGCTTGAAAATAAGATGGACATTTCCCTACAAAACCAGGTACTGTAAATACTGACGATGAGGTCCTGCATCTCAATGATGAGATAAGAGTTATGAGGGATGAAATGGATGATATGGAGAACAGGGAGCGAAGGCAGAATTTACAAATTTGTCATGTCCCTGACTCGGTGGAAGCCCTCCAGCCATATCTTAAGAGACTGTTTACATCAATTGACCCTCAGCTACAAGATGGCGATCTTATGATGGTTAGAGCTCAAAGAGCCTTGGGACTGAGATTTAACGACCCCAAATGAAGCAGAGATGTGGTCCTAAGGCTGCACCAATATGCAACCAAGGAAAGGGTTATAAAAGGCTGCAGAAACAGAGGCTCAATTGAATTGATCTTCTAGGACCTGTCCAGAATGACAAAAGGAGGCGAGGGCTGCGATCAGTAACGGCGGTACTTCAGGAAAAGAGTATTCGCTACCGATGGGCCTTTCCATTCCGCCTTGTAGTCAACAATGATGGCAGACCCCGATCCGGTACCCCGAAGAATCAGCATCTTTCCTATCAGCGTTGGGTCTGGCCACCAGAGAAGGATAGGGGCAATGACAAAGACCTCAGGACGATGACACAGAGGACAATTGATCAGCTGAGGGTGCAGTCTTAAAAGGTTTAAGACCATCTGTGCCTTTGAGAGACTCTTGTTGAGTCACTCTCCTGCGGTTCTCTAGAACTTTCGAAGATTTAACTGGAATCCATGGCTGTTTTCTCCAATCAAAGATCCGCCTACATACGTTGACCGTGAGAATTCTACACCGGACCTATAACTATGTTTGCTCCCCCTATGTTTTCTCTCCCCCTTCTTTATTCCTTATAACCTTTGTAGGGACTGTTTCATCAGAGACTTGGAGTTGATCGTCTATATCTTGGAAGCTGGTCTGCAGATAGGTGGAATAAAAACGACGATTGTGCTGTTTGCGAGCCCTGGCTACGGCTAGGATGCAGGTGCGATCAAGGGACTGAAAATAGAGGAAGGCGGGTGTGTGGGGTGGGTAGAAGCCCTGTATGCCCAATGTCAGGTCGCCCCCAGTAGGGCCATATGCCCGTTAGGTCAGGCTGAGTAGGGTCTGGCCGCAAATTATGGATGAGTGGCTGGTTACACTCATCTTTCTTTGTGGTTTAATTTTTGGTGGGGTTTTTTTAGTATCCAAGTTCCCAGAGGAGGAAAGTTCCCTTATTTTTTTCCTACTCCAACCTGTTTACCAGAACCATTAATCTTTTCTGTTCACAACTTTCACATGAGAGAGAGAGACACGACATTGGGAATGACTAGTCAAGCTCCATTGAAGTTAGTATCCATGAATGTTAAAGGCTTTAATAGCTATGGTAAGCGCAGATTAGCCCTAAAAGAATTTAGGAGTCTGAAAGCAGATATTGTTTTTCTACTAGAGACACATTTTGACACCCAGGACCCCCCGAATACTTTCAGTGGGATATACCCTATAGCATTTTGCTCGTCTTTTACCAGTAAAAAAAGAGGGGTTGTTATACTGATAAAACTGAGAATTCTGTTCCAGCCACTGGAAATCAATAGGGATAAAGGAGGCTGGTCCCTGGTGGTCCATAGGCTCCTTTCAGGCCAACAGATTACGTTAGTAAATATCTACGCTTCCAACGAGGATCAAATTGATTTTTTAAGGGAAACATTGGAATCAATGGGGTAAAGTAGAGATCAGCAACTGATCTTGGGAGGTGATTTTAATATGGTACCAGACTCATACGTGGACAAGTCCACTCACTCAGAATACCCACACTCCGCAATGACCTACAGTGTAGCAAAGAAATTTAGACTGCTACTCAAAGAATTTGGTCTGTGGGATGCCTGGCGTGGCACACATGAAGGACAGAGGGATTATTCTTTTGACTCGCCCCCACATGATTCGTATTCGAGAATTGATCATGTATTTGTATCCCCAAGTATCTTGGAAGTATTGGTACATTCAGATATAGGTCTTATTACGTGGTCCAAACGCGCCCCCGTGACGATCTTGTTTGATCCCCCATTTGTTAGGACTCGATCATTCAATTGGAGGATGAACGACTCAATATTAAACTACCTAGAGATTAGCACTCAAATTGGAGAGGCGCTTAAAAATTATTTCCATATTAATAACGGATCTGTAGAATCAACAGCAGTATTATGGGAGGCACATATGGCCACGATCAGAGGACAGCTCATTTCAATAGCAACACATAGAGAGAGAATAAAAATAGAGAAACAAAACATTTTAATGGAAAAAATAGTACAGCTAGAACACTCACAAGAAAAATCCGTCAAGGAAAGTCTATAAAATTTGAAGTCAGGCAAGAGTAGAACTCAAGAGCTTGCAATTAGAGTAGGTAGAGAAGACCCTGAAGTGGACTAAACAGATGTATTATGAAAAAGGCGATAAGGCAGACCGTTTGCTGGCAAATAAACTAAAATAAAGAGGGATTAGGTCTTGAACTTTGGTCCCTGCCATTAGACTGAAAGGAGAAGTGACATACAATCCCTCCAAGATAGCAGAGGAATTTGCTAAATTTTATATGGACCTCTATAATCTAGATCACTCATCCCCAAATTCTAAGAACCCAGACTTGTCCCCTATAGAGGATTATCTTAGAGAGTGCAACCTTCCAAAACTGACAGAGGAAGACCATAAAATGTTAAACGCAAAAATAACTCGGATAGAGCTAACAAAGGCGGTTAGCTCTTTGAAGCCATCAAAGGCTCTTGGCCCAGATGGTTTCTCAAATTTGTATTATAAAAACTTTATAGGAATCCTAGGACTATGTTTACTAGATTTATTTAATGATTTTCTTAGTGGAAATCAAATCCTCACACAGATGAGGAAAGCCAATATAGTGGTGATTCCTAAAGAGGGTAAGGACCCTTTATATTGTGGCAGCTATAGGCCAATTTCACTACTTAAAACGGATCTAAAAATTTATAGTAAAATCCTGGCTAACAGGTTGAACCCAATACTTCCTAGGTTAATCTAGTATGACCAAGTGGGTTTTGTGAGCGAACGCCAGGCCACGGACAACACAAGGAAAATTATTAATGTGATTGAACAGGTCCATAAATCCAAAGTGAAGGCAGTATTGTTGACACTGGATGCGGAGAAGGTGTTTGATAGGATAAAATGGGATTTTCTGGATATATGTTAGAGGCATTTGGGTTCTCAGAGTTTTTTTTTTACAGGGGGTCCACGCCCTTTATCAGACACCGACAGCCACTCTGAAAATCTCAGGAGGAGAGAGGAACCTAATAACAATTAAGAATGGAACTAGACAGGGGTGCCCCCTCTCTCCTCTTCTTTTTGCCCTGACAATTGAGCCTCTTGCGGCAACAATCAGAATCTCCCCAAATATACAAGGGATTAAAATAAAAAATGAGTGCTATAAAATATCACTCTTTGGGGATGATATCGTTCTTACTATATCTAACCCTCTGGTGTCCCTTCCGAATTTACAATCCACCCTCCGTGGATTCAGAGATCTATCAGGATATAAAGTTAATGTAGGAAAGTCGGAAGCGTTAAATCTAGCATTAATGGAAAGGGATTTCGAGGTTTTCAAAGGCCACTTTGACTACATGTGGAAAAAGACCCATTTAAAATATCTGGGGATTCACCTGACCAGGGACTCACTATATAAATATAACTACCCAGAGTTTTTTTTCTAAGATAAGACAAGATCTACAAGCCTGGAATTCCCATTGTATCTCCTGGTTAAGGCATATTACTTCATTTAAGATGAATATCCTCCGCAGACTTCTGTACTATTTCCACACATTACCAATACCTGTCCCGCATACAAATATAAAAGAGATTCAAAATTGAATTATGCAATTGATCTGGAATCATAAACAACCAAGAGTAGCCAGACCAATTATGTTGGAGTCTAAGGAAGGAGGCGGTATGGCATTTCCCAATATTTTAAAATATTATATAGCCTCTCATCTGAGACAGATGGTGTACTGGTATTTCAGGAGAGGGACTTACAGTAAGCTTCAGTAGATTTGGAGAGCTCACTAAAAAACCTGGTCGTCTGCCTTCTTTCCTATGGTCCAGCCCTGGGGTTGGTGCTGGGAGTCACTCTGACTCGATGGTAATCAGATTCACCCTAAAAATCTGGCAGCTGGCAAAAAAGAAATATAAAGTTATGTCAACCCCATCCAGACTAACTCCCCTGTTTGATAACCCAGGGTTCCTGCCGGGATTCTAGGGTCAGGGTTTTGAAACCTGGAGACAGAGAGGGATCCTGGAGACGGGAGATCTATTAGAGAAAGACAAGCTGATGTCTTTTGAGGAATTGATTAGAAAATATGGCCTACCCCCAACTGAGATATTCAAATATATACAGGTCCGACATTTTGTTCGGCACGGTTTTTATGGGGAGGAATTCCCCGGTTGCCCACGATTTGAAGATCTGTGCAAAACAAAAAAATATCAAAAGGGTCTGATCTCATCTCTCTATCAGGGGTTAACTCCTCAAAAGGATACCCTGAATCATAAATATATGGATCAGTGGGCTTTGGACTTCCAGACTGAAATAACAAGAGAGGACCGGGAAGATATTTGGGACAATACAGGTAAAACCTCTATATGCACAGTAACGAAAGACAATGTTTACAAAATTCTGCTACGTTGGTATTACACCCCCAAGAGGTTAAAGCAAATGTTTCCAGAGTCTACTGATAGATGCTGGAGGGGTTGTGGACAGATAGGGGATCTAGCGCATATTTGGTGGTTCTGTTCAGTTATGCAGATATATTGGAGGACAGTTCTGAAATTGATAGAAGATGTGACGGGGATTAAGATGCTTTTATACCCAGTCTTAATTATCCTGGCTAGACCCATGGATTATATAAACCAGTGGTTCCCAACCCCAGTCCTCAAGGACCAGTAACAGTGCAGGTTTTAAGGATACCCCAGCTTGAGCACAGGTGGTTCAGTCACAATGATTGGGCCACCTGTGCTAATAAGAGGATTGCCTTAAAACCTGCACTGTTAGTGGTCATTGAGTACTGGAGTTGGGAACCACTGATGTAAACCACCATACAGTCAAAATGATTATGCATATTCTAACGGCGGCTAGACGCGCTGTAGCAGCAACGTGGATGAAGACACTTACGCCCTCCAGAAGAGAGATTATTAGAAGGGTTAATGATGTCCAACTAATGGAGAGACTCACCACATTTCTGAATCATACCACAAGAAACTTTGATAGAGTATGGGAACATTGGGATGTGGGATAAAGATATGATTTTAATAGAAGGGAGGATTTGGGAGCAGGGCCACAGACAGATTTCCTGGGGCCTACATTCTGACCGGGCCCTCTTCCCCCCCCCCAAAATAAAATAACTTCCCACCCCCAATGCAAAAAACTTCCAACCACCAAATACATACAAAAATCCCCACCCCCGCAAATATATACAACACCCCCCACTCCCCCAAATACATACAAGAAACCCGCCTACCCAATACATATAAAAAAACAATACATATAACCCCCCCATATATATATATAAATATATATATATATAATACATATAAAACCCACCCAAATACATATAAAAAAAGACCCCAATGCATCTAAAAAAAGACCACAATGCATCTAAAAGAAATACCCCAATGCATCTAAAGAAATACCCCAATACATCTACAAAAGTGCCCAATCCATAAAAAAAATAAAACAATACATATAAAAAAACAACCTTCCCCAATACATATAAAAAAATACTCCAACCCATATACAAATACCCCCAAGCCCCCCAATACATATAAAAAATACCCCAACCCATATACAAATACCCCCAAGCCCCCCAATACATATAAAATCCCTCCAGTACATATACAAATAACCCCAAGCCCCTAATACATGTACAAATACCTCCAAGCCCCCCAATACAGATACAAAATCCCAAAACCCCCAATACATATAAAAATTCCCCCAAGCCCCCCAATACATATTTATAACAATACCCCCAAGCCCCCAATACATATAAAAATATCCCCAAGCCTCCCCAATACATATACAAATATATATAATTACCTTGAGTCAAGCTGGGCTGGGTGTCTGCAGGGGTCCGCTTGCTGGGGGGGCCCGGCCGGCGCTGCAAATTTCCCCCGACCTCTGGCAAGGCCCTGCTGCTGGATGCGGCCAGGCCTCAACTCTCAGCTGCCTGCAGGATCTTTCCTCTCTCAGTCCCACGCCACCAAGCTTCCACAGCGGCGCACACCGGGCCTCTGACATCAGCGCGTGGCGCACTGGAAGCTGGGACAAGCTAATTTCAGGCGCGGTGACGTCAGAGAGAGCCCTGTCGCGCGCCGGCAGTGGAAGCTCGGCGGCGTGGGACAGGGAGAGGAAAGTCCTGCAGGCAGCTGAGAGCCCGGGCCCGGCCACGACCGGCAGAAGGGCCTGGCCAGAAGTCGGGGGAAATTTGCAGCGCCGGCCGGCCAGGCTCCCCCCCAGCCAGCGGGCCTGGGACACCAGTCCCGGCTGTAGCCCCCTCTCAGCGGCCATGTTTGGGAGTGAGGTGAATGTGATATGTGGTTTATAAAATGATGTATGTGATGTATTGTGACTGATGACTGTAAGAATTTTGTTACAAAATGGTTATTTCCCCCCTTCCTCCCTGTAGAATAATCATTATTACAATAAGACTGACATAGAAAGAAATGTAATTTAAAGATTATATTTCTGAAGACCTATCTTTGGAAAATGCATGTGGGAGGTGGGATGGTTGGGGAATAGCCATCATCAGAACCTATACATTTATAGATGTATTTATTCCAACATTTATATAGAGCCCTTATCCAGGGCGCTGTACATTAGTTAGTAAAACAATGGTGGGGTTACATATGGAACATTTCATGTCATGGACATACAGTAATTGTTAAGATGTTTTTGTGGTGGGCAGGGGTGGGAACATTATGGTCAGGCTATGGGTTAGTTGCATTGAGAGCTTGTGTGGTTGGTGGGATAGGGTTGGGGTCAGGTCTCTGAATTTAGTCTTGTTGTGGCATATGATGGGTCTGACAGAGCGGTAACTTTGGAAGATTTTGGAGAAAGTTTAGGAAAGGGTGAGGGTAGGGGAGATCATGGGCATTGGAGAGAGTGGGGGGAGGGAGGGGATGGGATAGAAGGAGGTTAACGGAGGATCATGGAATGCAATCAAGAAGAGATGAGTATTGAGTTGACTTCTGAAGATAGTTAGGGAGGGGGCAGATTGCATGTGGTGGGGGAGCTTATTTGTGCTTCTACAGGTGTGTGTGTGTGTTGCAGAATTTGGTAAAAAATCACCCAGATCACCCATAAACATGTCACTGCCACTAGTACACTTTTGTCTTAGGAGGATTTGTCCCTTTAGGAGCTACAGTGAGGAGATTTGTGACTCAGTCGTTGACCTTGCAAATAATCACATAATTGCTGGAGAGGCCAGCAATGCATTATTACTCTACTACAGGCCTGCACAACATACGGCCCGCGGGCCGCATGCGGCCCACCTGGCCTCTCTGTCGGCCCGCGATGACTCCGGTCGGGCACAAGTTAATTAAATAAATAATAAATCAATAAATTAAAAAAATTAAAAAGAGTTTAAAAAATGGCGGCGATTTGAGGTGCATGGGGGGTGATTTGAGGTGCAAGGGGGAGAGTGATGTGAGGTGCAAGGGGGGAGAGTGATGTGAGGTGCAAGGGGGGAGAGTGATGTGAAGTGCAAGGGGGAGAGTGATGTGAGGTGCAAGGGGGGAGAGTGATGTGAGGTGCAAGGGGGGAGAGTGATGTGAGGTGCAAGGGGGGAGAGTGATGTGAGATGCAAGGGGGGAGAGTGATGTGAGATGCAAGGGGGGAGAGTGATGTGAGATGCAAGGGGGAGAGTGATGTGAGGTGCAAGGGGGGAGAGTGATGTGAGGTGCAAGGGGGGAGAGTGATGTGAGGTGCAAGGGGGGAGAGTGATGTGAGGTGCAAGGGGGGAGAGCGATGTGAGGTGCAAGGGGGGAGGGCGATGTGAGGTGCAAGGGGGGAGGGCGATGTGAGGTGCAAGGGGGAGGGTGATGTGAGGTGCAAGGGGGAGGGTGATGTGAGGTGCAAGGGGGGAGAGGGATATGAGGTGCAGGGGGGTATGATGTGTGTGCTGTGCAGGGGGGTATTGTGTGTTTGATGTGGAGGGGGAGTATTATGTGTGTGGGTGAGCTGGAGAGATGGGGGTATGAGAGATAGATGGGGAGTAGCGCAAAGGTTGATAGTGAGGGGTTCTGGGGGAGATATGAGGATGATGATGATGAGGTGCTGGAGGAGAGATGATGATGATGATGATGATGATGATGATGATGATGATGATGATGATGATGATGATGATGGTGATGATGATGATTTTACCCGTGCGGCCCAATTTTTTTTTCCTTGGAGCAGTTCGGCCCTTCTCACTTTACGAGTTGTGCAGGCCTGCTCTACTACAATGTATTGCTCACACTATTGCAACACTAAACAAAGCCCCTCCAGAGACCTACAGTATTGCCGTACAGTGTACAACATGAAGGGCAGGATTCTATAGGCCAGCGGTGTGCAAACAGGGGGGCGTTGGATTTTTCTGGGGGGTCGCGGGCGGTTGCAGAGGCCCCGCGCTCTTCCCCCAGGCATTTAAATGAAATGCTGGGGGTACGCGTTAGGCCTCTGTAACCTCTACCTACCGGGTTTCAGTAGGTTGTTGTGCCGCGTCGCCATGGCAACGCAGGCCATGTGGCGTGATGTAACATAACCCCGCGGTGTCATTTGACACCGCGTTACCATGGCAACGGGGTCGTGTGACGTCACAACCGGCGTCATTTGACGTCGGTCAAACAGTAAGGGGGGCACGAGTAGGAGCAGGCAGGGGGGCGCAGCTCAAAATGTTTGCACTCCCCTGCTGTAGGCCCTTATTATGTACGCTGTTTGTCATGGCCTTTTGCTCATTTTTTAGAGGACTCCCTCTTTTCGATCACTAGAATGACATTGTGATCACGTAGTCGCTCCTGAGCAATCATACAATCATGATGTGCCAGTGGGGCGGTAGACACAGAGATGACAGGATCCTCCTGCACTGGGAGGCTTAGCTGATGGATCATTACAGAATACAGTAATGGCCAGGGGAACTGCGTTCTAACGCCTTTATTTTTTTAGTTTTATATACTTTTTTCAATTGCAAGGGTTTTGACACCTTATTCCCTGCAGAAACAATACTGATTGTAGAATACAGTGAACATTTGTGTCCCTCAAAGAGCCTTCATCTTAGAAGTACACACAAACTGCAACTGCTCGTGTCAATTCTTTACTTAATTTCCAACACTCTCAATCAATCAACTTGTCTGCATGAACAGTTATCCATGTGTAATAATGATTATCTCTATACTGAAGATTAGGAATATAACTATTACCAGTGGTTGACAAATCACCAAAAAATCTACTCGCCACACAAAAAAATCTACTCGCCACCTAGTACCAAACGTGTGCTGATTGGGCCAATATTTACTCGCCCGGGGGTTAAATCCACTCGCCCGGGGCGAGCAAATGTATAGGTTTGTCGAACACTGACTATTACAATGCTAGGGGTGGTTTAAATACAATGCAGGTTAATGTATCACAGATCCCTATTGAACTAAAGAGTTTAAAATAAATCTCCTTAAAGCTTCACTGGCAGATGAACCTGGGATTCACTGTATTGCTTTGCAGTGTATTGTATGCCTCTCAGGCAGCCAGGGATTGACATTTCTCATGGACTTTTAGATTAACTCATTAGCCAAAAATGTAGCCTTCTATCACTTCCTTCTCTTTGTGTTTCCTGTATTACTGACTGCTGTATCGTGTCTCGGTTTCTAGTTCCCTCTTTCCCATATTGTTAAGTGTAAAAAAGGCACACACTAAATATATATTCTTGGTAGTTTAAAAAAACTAATTTCGTGAATTCCAACGACGTCAGTGTCTTTCCTGTTGAGTCTCGACACTAAGCTGTATTCCTGCATCCTTACCATGGCCAGAGTATTGGACACAGTGATAAAGAACATTCACTGGACTGTTGAGGTTATTTGTCAAAGAGGAATAAATATACACAATCAGACAAACCCCATCCATGTATTGTTTTAATTTCCTGTTATACACAATTTATATTTATTTTTCCAAGCTGCATAACATTGTTATATGCAGAGTTCCAGTAGCTTTGTTGCTCAATGAAACTGTAAATCAGGCCTGCACAACTCGTAACGTGAGAAGGGCCGAACTGCTCCAAGGAAAAAAAAATTGGGCCGCACGGGTAAAATCATCATCATTATCATCTCTCCTCCAGCACCTCATCATCATCATCCTCATATATCTCCCAAAGCACCCCTCATCATCATCCTCATATCTCCCCCAGCACCCTTCATCATCATCCTCATATCTCCCCCAGAACCCCTCACTTTCAACCTTTGCGATACTCCCTATCTATCTCTCGTACCCCCATCTCTCCCCCTCACCCACACACATAATACTCCCCCTCCACATCAAACACACAATACCCCCCTGCACACCACACATCTCACCCCCCTGCACCTCACATCCCTCTCCCCCCTGCACCTCACATCATTCTCCCCCCTGCACCTCACATCATTCTCCCCCCTGCACCTCACATCATTCTCCCCCCCTGCACCTCACATCACTCTCCCCCCCCTGCACCTCACACCACTCTCCCCCCCCCCTGCACCTCACATCGCGTGTTGTGCAGGCCTGCTGTAAATATTAATACAGGCACTTTTTATTGGATAAACATTAGAATTCTTCGGATGACTAAACAATGTGTCAGTGAAAAATAAATATTTTGTAGCAATATTCCGATGTAAACCTACTACAATAAATAATTCCACATGAAAAAAAGAACTGTTGTTGAAAAATCATTTACCCATCCCCAGTTAGTATTTCAGACCCATAACCTAATAATTTCATAAGTGACAAAATTGTTTTTTTTTTTTTCTAAAAATGCTCAAACTAGACAAAAGTAGCAGAACTCCATTCAAATTCAAATAATTAACAACTATGTTTACATTCCAACAGTTATTAAAGTTAATGTAAACAAAATGCAATATACTGTATGACAAAATATATGCCAAAAAAAGAAACACAATATAGATATGAAATAAAAAATGAAGATGTAACTAATGAAAATAAATATACCGTGGTAATGTAAAGTTTGATATTCATGATAGCGATCTGGCTCTAATCTTGAATGAAGTGCTTACTGTAAATGGCTTTGCTTTTGGCAGAACTGTAATGGGAAGTAAATGCTAAAATGATGAACTGAATTCACTCAGCCTTGATAATTTATGGCATGAAGAAGAAAAAGGTTGACTTTAATTTTATGATATATCTCTCATTTAAATGTTACTCCTTTCTGGGCTTTATCAAAGCCTCAGATGAGACACTAAAGCAGACTGCAGTAGGTTTACATGAGCAAATGTATAGAATAAATGTCTACCTAATATCCCTTGATTCACTGGCTAAGTGCATAACTTCACTGTCACAATTATCTTGTTGTCATGTTTACTTTCTGAAGCAGAATGGAACACATGAAGATGCAATTACTCTTCACTCAAAAGATGAAGGGCTGTGTAAGAACACGTGTGTGTGTGTGTGTGTGTGTGTGTGTGTGTGTGTGTGTGTGTGTGTGTGTGTGTGTGTGTGTGTGTGTGTGTGTGTGTGTGTGTGTGTGTGTGTGTGTGTGTGTGTGTGTGTGTGTGTGTGTGTGTGTGTGTTAGATTGTTACAGTACACTGTCCGGCTACATAATAAGTACCAGCGGCATATACTCTTTCTTCCTTGCTTTCTTTCCTTCACTCTCTTTCCAATGAAAGGTAATGTTGTAATGAAATGAAGGGTTTGGTGCCAGGTTAAGGATATGATCTCATAGATTGTTGTTGCCTTTGTAAGTATTGGTCACTCTTGCCAGTACTATAAAGTTGGATGAGCTTACCATAAAATATTAACTCCATATTTTCTGGATATGCTGTAAAGGTCAATATGACCTATACCTTATCAACCATTGGTGCATGTATGTATATCTTTATATAATGTATATATATATATACATCTTTTAGCTTCTCTGCATACCCAGTTTACCAACCCCACACTGATGAGACCCATAAAGGTCGAAACAGCTGTCTGTGGGTGGGTTTTCTGGGTATGCACCTTAACCCTGGCTGTGCACAAAGCTGTGACCATGCAGCAAGAGAGCTACTGAGCGTGGCAATTGTATACAACAAGGGATAGGGGGTGCCCAATGCTACATCCCATTGACAAAACATATATGATGAAAAGTATAAAGTAAAATACTTCAATAATAATAACAACCATTATATGTTTTGTCAGTGGGATGTAGCATTGGGCACCCCCTGTCTCTTGTTGTATACAATTGCCACGCTCAGTAGCTCTCTGGTTGACATAAATATATATTCATCATGTGGTGGGTGTGGGAGTTTGAGCTAGCTGGGAACCTCCTTCACCTTTTTAACTTGGGAGGTCATTTCATTTGCTGCAGGAACAAGACCTATAATGGTTCTTCTCCTCTTACAGAGGTAAAAGGAAGGGTTCACAGTGTAGTGTAGTGTAGGACCTGCATTAATTTGGTTATACCTTGACGTTGGTATGCAGGCTTATAGCGCTTTGGCCAAAGGGTTAACTAAATAACCAAGTATTTAATATTATTATTGAAGTATTTTACTTTATACTTTTCATCATATATGTTTTGTCAATGGGATGGAGCATTGGGCACCCCCTGTCTCTTGTTTTCCTTAAAATAGTCAGCAAAGTCCTGAGCGGAGATAGAGGAAGGAGAGGCAGCTGAGGGTGGTTTGAGTAGAGTATCAAAGACAAAGAACAGTCAGTGTGGGTTAGACTTGTGCATGTTGATTAGTAAAGAAAAGTTTGCTTGTTTAGCTTTCGAGAGGGCAGAGTTGAAACAGGATAACATAAATTTGTAGTGAAGGAAGTCTGCGAGAGTATGAGATTTCCTCCAGAGGCGTTCAGAGGAACGAGTGGAGGAAGGCAGAATGTGCGTGTGGGAATTTAGCCAGGGTCTAGGGTTAGAAGGGCAAGGGCGGCAGAGAGAAAGCGGGGCATGTAGATCAAGAGAGGAGGATAAGGCAGAGTTGTAGTTCCTTGACCAGGTTGTCAGGGTCTGTAGCAGAGCTGAGAGAGGAGAGGGAGGAGCGTAAAGTGGACTCAAAGTCAGGTAAGTGAATAGAGCACAGGTTTCTGCAGAACCGGGGGGTAGATGGAGAAGGGGAGAAGTGAGATAGAGAGAATGAGATGAGGTAATGGTCAGAGAGAGGAAAAGTGGAAATGGAGAAATCGGAGAGATTGAAGTTTTTAGTGAAAACCAGGTCTAAGTAGTGGCCATCCTTGTGGGTGCTGGCTGCAGTCCACTGTTGAAGGCCAAAAGAAGAGGTTAGAGAAAGAAAGCGGGAAGCCCAAGGGAGAGAGGGGTCATCAATGTGGCAATTGAAGTCCCCAATGAGAAGAACAGGAGAGTCTGAGGAGAGAAAGAAAGAGAGCCAGGATTCAAAGTGAGAGAGAAAGGCAGAAGGGGGATGAGTAGAGGTAGGTGGGTGATAGATGACCGCCACGTGGACAGGGAGAGGAGAGAGAAGATCTGGACAGTGTGAGCTTCAAAGGAGGGAATAGCAAGAGATGGAGGAATAGGAAGGGTTCGGTAACGGCAGAGAGAGGAGAGCAGCAGCCCCACGCCTCCACCCCTGCCATCAGTGCGTGGAGTGTGGGAGAAGGAAAGGCCACCATAGGAGAGGGCAGCTTCCAGAGCAGAGTCAGACTGAGTGAGCCAGGTCTCAGTTATAGCAAATAGGAGCAGACAGAGAGTGAGAGAGAAAAAAGTCATGTACAGAGAGGAACTTGTTAGAGAGGGAGCGAGCATTCCAAAGGGCACAGGAGAAAGGGAGAGAAGAGGGAGGGTGGCAGGGGATGGGTATGAGGTTGGAGAGGTTGACACCAGAAGGAGTAGAGGTTGCAAATGGCAGGCGAGGACGAGCGCATGTAGGAATAAGGCAGGGACCAGGATTGGGAGAGATATCCCCAGAAGCAAGGAGAAGAAGCATGGATAGAAAGAGGATGTGTGAGGGTGATTTGTAGGGGTGTGTTTTAGTGCAGGGGATATAGTTGTGTGGTGTCAGAGGACGCAGGTAAGAAAGGAGTTCATGTGAACAGAGAAGTGATGAAGGAAGGAGAGATGGAGATATATGCATAGAGTTAGAGACATACTGAGGCTGGTAAAAAGAAGTGCATAATTTGAGAAGTGAAGTCACAGCAAATATAAATGGTAAAGGCAGCATCCAAGCAGTAATGATGCAGTCTGGTATAGATGATATCCTCCTTTCCAGCGTAGCAGGAATCAGGGCCAGTTGGGGGTGTCCACTTCTTCACTTCCTTTTAAACTTCAGTTGTTCAGTAGTCCTGCCACTTATAATGGGCCACTTGAAGATGGGCTGCTGGAAGACTAGCTGTTCTGACTGGGTTTATATGGGCCTAAAAAGTCACCTGACAGTTTGGTTCTGTCTGCTTAAATAGCACATCTGAGGCACATTCAAACAGATGGTTTTCTACACAGGGTGTTCCCTGCCTAGGTGTCAAATCGTAATTCAATTAAGAGTTGAAGCAGACAGGATTCAGATATGGGATATTACCTAAGATTGTTTCAGTTGCATATACTGACATACACACAGCAAAGAGTTGAAGCAGACTTTTTTTGTTCGGTTTCTAACTTGATTTAAAGAAAACACCAACCAATGTCATTGTGTGCACAAAGCAAAATCTTTATTTTGTCGTTGATCCCATACACAAATCTAAAAAATACCTGCAAAATAAAGTATCTGTAAATGCTGATTTATTTCATTCTGTGTCTGCCTTTCATGGTAAAACTTTGCTTTGAAGTAACAATAACATTCCTTTCCTGCTCTTTCCATTTGCTATACCAACTTCACATTCTGCCTGTAAGATCTGTCTGTAAATCTATCAGCTTTGATGTACTGTAGAGCAGAAAAACATGTGAAATCAGATATGTTTTCTGTTTTTTGTTTTTTTTAAATAAATCAGTTCTGTAGTATTAGGCAATATCTTTTTAAAATTATTGATTTTATTCAACGCTTAATGCCATATTTAATGAGTTTTAAACATCCTTTGATTTCTATAGTAGGTTTTCACACCCCCATCCCAAGCCGTGCAAAATTTTTGCAACACTTTCCTATTTGGGATAATTTGTTGCAAATGTTTCCAGCAGTTTGAGCTGTAAACTGTAACAATAGATAATGTTACCTTGGTAATACAAGGATACATTGTAGTTGCTGAGGGACACTGACTGAAGGATTGATTGATACAGAAAGGCGGCCATTATGTTAGTCACACAATCAGGATTTTAACAGATTTATAACAGTAGTACCAAACAATTGCCAGTTTAGGTAAGAATGTAGAATTATACACTGTCACGTGCTTTACATATACAAATAATAAAAAAAGAAAATAGTTGGAAAGTACTAATACTGCTTTAGAGGGCAGTCATAAATAGTGGGAATTTTTATTATTTTTTTAATACCCTTTCAATGTAATTGGCTTCCTTAGAAAAAGAAGCCCCCACTTTAAGTAAAATGTTTACTTATTTGCTTCTTGTGTAAACATGAATCGTTTCTATTTTCTTCTGGTCCATGTAAATTAAATGTTATGTGGCAATTAGTGTTATTTTCCTATATCTTTTTAACTAATTATGCCGCCGCCATCATTAGCCAAACAAAACATCAAAAGTGAAAGGCTATGGATGCACAATCTCCCTGCCTATACAACAGTGTATACGCGGGTTTCATCACAAAATAGATGTTACATTTTCCATAAACACACCAAAGCATTTGGTTACTTGGGAGACATTTGGGGGCTTATTCAATAAAGTGTGATAGATATTGACATGAATGGCACTTTCCGTGTGGTAATCCCAAATGGCATTATTGAACGTTGTGTGATTTGTTTAACAATAATGGCAATCACCTACATTTAGCTCTTTGAACATGCCACTGCCGTTAATTCCATTTGGTCCTTGGGGGGACTGCTCCTTTAATATTTGGTTGACTGTTTTCTTCGAATTTATTGCCCAATGCAGAGAACTTTTAAACAATTTTATTATTATTATTGATTAATTGCACTTTATCACAGCATTGCTATTTAATACAATGTGTACCACAGTACTCTGCTTTTATGAACCATGTCAACATTTTTGTAGAAATGTATATTTACATCACATCGTAATTAACCCCACGTGTTACATTTAGTTTACTTTTCTTTGATAAAGAAGCATGCAATATATATTGCAAGATTAATACCGATTCTACATATATGTTGGAATCTCCATTGGGTTTGCTGGAATCTATCAACAGTTCTTCACTCAGACCAAAGAATGCTTCTCTTCAGAGAAATGCATCATACTTTCTGTCTGCTACAGTATCTGAGTCATGTTCTTGGCGGGCTTGAACAAGAGAGGAAATAACAAGTATTTTATTACTATCAACTAGAAACCAAAAAACAGATCCTGCGCTCCTACCAATTGGACTAAAATATACTAGTGAATTTTTTAGATTGAGAACCCAAGTCTGTGTAACAAAGGAGTCATTTGGTTGTATCTTTTGATCAAAATATGATGCAAGCCTGCCAACCTCGTCAAGGTAAACTCTGTTTAGCAGGAACTTACACTGAATATATGTAATTTCTTATTGTCCTATGGACTAAACTTTGTGAAGTATGTGAAAGTGCCCTGACTGTGTTAAATAGATTAAGCATATGCTTATTTGTGATTTAGCACAGTTAAAAGCTGGCCAAAGCCAATAACAATGTTCCCTTATTATAAAGGTAAACTGTGGATGCACAGTGTGAAATATAAAACTTACACATATCTCTTCTTTCTGTCAGCCATATACTCTCACCTGCTCTTCAGTGGAGGGTGATGTGTAGAGTAACAATGAGGTGTATTATACCTTTTTATGCTAATTGAAGAATTGGTAGGAGCTCTCTCGACTAGAAATCATATGTGCCCTGTGCCTCAGGACAAGACGCTGATACTGTCAGTAGCCCCATGTAGCCAAAAATAGGAAAAGGATCGCAGGAACTAACAGGGCTTCCAAATGTTGCGATTTATTGAAGGATTATGATGAACTTTTTGGTCAGCCTTCTGAGCTTTATCAAGATAACAGAAATGTGAAAACAGGCCAATATAAATGCCCAAAGTGAATAATACTAATCAAAAAGCAACAACACCACCACCACCACCACCGCAACTGTAATCATTGCTATGTAACAGGTATAAACAGAGAAAACCAGTAAACACCTTTTAAACCCCCAAAGTAGCCACAATATATATATATATATATATATATATATATATATATATATATATATATATATATATATATATATATATATATATATATATATATATATATATATATATCTTTATATATGCATATGAGTGTCAAAATGGAGTGCTACTGGGCATGGCAATATATAGTTAAAATAAGGACAGAACATAGAACACAGACAGAGCCCAATACTACTTCCAATGACACAAATACACAGTAAAGTACATATATATATATATATATATATATATATATATATATATATATATATATATATAAATAAAATTAAAATAAAAACATATGGTCATTTAGTTTGATGCTTTGGCCAAAGCATCTTAAGCCTGCACAACAAACGCCAAGGTAGACCAAATGTGTGCAGGTCCTAACACTAATCAAATATTTAATAACCTGTATAATACCAGGAAAAAAACTTTATAATAAAGCTGTTGTGATTAGCTGCATAGTTCTTAGTTTGCTTGAAGCTCTTATTTACCTGTATAGTACCAGGAAAAGCAATCTGAATTAGATTTGTCGCAACTAAACTGCATGCATGGACCTGCGTGTGTGGAAGGTGAAAAGCAGTGATACTTAACCATTTAGAAGCAAAGTGGGATGGGGGTGAGCTTGGAACCTGGGAAGGAGGAGCCACCCTCCCAATCAGCTGTGACCAGATGGACAAGATTGCAAAAAAGAGAAAACCAGTAAGCTCCTTTTAAAACCCCAAAGTAGCCACAATATATATATATATATATATATATATAATATATATATATATATATATATATATGCATATGAGTGTCAAAACGGAGTGCTAGCGTCGTTCTGCGCATGCGCAATGGCACACATTGCGTCATGACGGTGCCGTTTTTGGTGCAATTTGCTTGCAGGTAAGAGGGTATTTAATGGGTGGTGTTACACTGTATAATTATCCTTGATAAAGAACGCTGTGACGTTCGAAATGCGTTGGATGGGTCTCATGACACATTAAAGTGCCCTTTTATTCATTTTTTTGTACTCTGGGTCCTTCCTGCTCCATTTGGTTTGTGCGCTCCTCCCACTGTTTTTTACTGTTATTAAAGATAGGCACAAACCAAAGCATATATGTGTAAATAAAAGCACTGTAATTGTAGCAAGAGTCAAAAGAAATAGAAACAAAATATCAGAAGCAACTAACCACAAGGTTTAAAAAAGGAAGCATAAGCTTCAAGGGTTAAAGAATATAGCAAAAGTAAGAACAAGTAACAATTATATAAAAAAAATAATGTGTAGCAATTGTATCCAAATAAAGAGCAACTCCAGGAAAATGAAGTAACGATAACAACAATAAAATAATATATTCACAATGTACTGTACAATCTTTGCCAAATCTAAAGTTTTGCACAGGTGGTCCCAGGGTCGTAATCCACACCAATACAACCAGGTATTGTAAAGAGTCTTTCTCGCAGAGTTAAATACAGAGTTATCTTGCTGAGGTTACAGATATATACTGAATACTGTATTTGTATTTTAAAAAATGTATGGAGTGGATAGCAGTTATCAAAGTTGGTGTAACCCGTAGTGTGTCAGGACAGTGTGCAAGTTGGGAGTCTTGCATCAAGGAGTAGGTGGGTCTGATAGCTTATCTTGTCCACCAGTGGCGCCCAGTATCGACCCCACCTCATCCCCGATGCAGGACTATGGCTGAGACGTTTTGCCATAGCTTGCCACGTCACATAGTACACTCATTGCTCGTAAGATTCAAAGACCTTTTGGGCCCTTTGAAGTAACAGCTTTATCAAGCGCGGGTACAGGTGAGCATACCTGATCTGGCATTAGCTCTCATTTAAGTCAATGGGAGTTAACGCCGGATCACATGCACTCATTCGTACTGGCGCTTGATAAATCTGTCCCAAATGTGCCCAAAATGTGCCAATTTATGGATATACCTAGGTTCTAGAAGGGTGGTTGGTGTAGATAGAGCACAGCTGCAGACGCCCTGCAATGTGAAGCAGGGAATACAAAACCAGGCCACTCCGCAGTAGTATCAAAAAGTGTATTAAGCCAGCAAACACATACAGGGAACAAAAATAGAACAAATAGAACGCACCTACGCGTTTCGTACAATAGTACTTTATCAAGGTACTTTATTATTATTGAGGGGCACTCCGTCGTCGCCAGACCACCAAGCTTATGGTCTCAATCACAAATATGTTACATGAAGTTACCGGTCTGATTCTGAGCACCACATATACCACATCTCCCTGAATATACCTAGGTTCTAACCTGCTCACCGTCCTGACTCGCTATTACTGAGGTTGCATCAACTTTCATAACTTTTATAGCAGATATTTACTAGGAAGATATCTAAAAGGAAGTAGACTCAAAATAACAGTTAGCCAATGTACCTTTTGTCTATAACTTTATTGTGTGTGTCTAGATATGTGACAAGATGTGCTATACAAATCAGTGTTACCAATATGGCTTCTCTTTTCAAGAAAGAGAATTATACAGTTTACTTGGCATCAGGCTGAAGATTCTTGCATTCCCCCACATTGCAATAAACAAAATAAATAAATTGCACATACAGTCTATGTATTTATATTCTGGTCAAAGAGCTATTGAGAAAGTGATGGTACTATTCTTGAAGTCAGGTCAGGCATGACATCACATTATTAGAAAATAACACAACGGTATGCTACAATAAGCGTACGCTAATGAGATTTTGAACGACTGTTGGGTTTCCATACAATTAGCTTAGAGGATACACATTAACTATAGGGGACATAATGTCCTCTCTTGTCCTCTCTTGATTTAGGCAACGTTACCTTATGAGCCCTGACTTAAGAGAGCTCTGTGGATCTGGTCCTGTTAGAAGAATATTGAACATCTCTTAAGAATATTGTATGAAAATTATTTTCACCTCAACTTGATATCCTAGACTTTGAGGTTATAGGAGTTAGTGGCACATACATCTGTAATATGGTTCATTGATCTGTTTTGTGCTGCATGACTGGGAATACTTCAGTATTCTGCAACAACATCACTCACCATTGCAACCTGTGGATATTGTGAAGCATGTCTGGATATGTTGAGGTATCTGAAGTAATAAGAAAGCCTGCGACATCTGTATATGAAATGTCTGGGTGCATCAATTTATGCTCCATATTATTTGAATCAAAAATCCCCATAAGGTTTGAACTCACTTGAAACGCTCTCAGTTTATGCAAGTTCCTCAAATGTTACATGGGTTTTACATTTTGCGTAGACGCAAATAAACAAAATATTTGGGGATTTGTCCACCCTGTTGCACTTTTCAATATGAAGACCTTCTTATCTCAATATGTATATGCAACCAGTGATTTTAATAAAAGTGATACTACCTTTTATCAAGCATTTTATGATGTCCATATACTGTATGTTCTTTTTTTTTTTTTAATGTTTAATACCACTTGCTATTGCTTTTTCTAAAGTGAAAATAATGGCAGCGTAGTTCATGGTTTCTGCCAAACATTTTTTTTAAACCAGTACTTTGATTTGCTATGCTTTTTACACAACATTATTTTCTCCTCCTCACCTTCAAAGTTCTGTATTCTTCTACTCTTCCTTGCAAAGTTCTGTATTCTTCTACTCTTCCTTGCAAAGTTCTGCATTCTTCTACTCTTCCTTACAAGGTTCTACTTTCTTCTTCTCTTCCCTACATCGTTCTGCATTCTTCTCCTCTTCCCGATAAGTCAAACCTTTATTACTCACTATATCCATGCATGTCTCCTGCGTGTTGCTCATAATTGTCTCCTTTCCACCTTCTCCCCCTCTGCTACTCTGTTTCCCATAAAAAAAAGTTTTCCCTAGCAGCCCTACTGGTGGAACTCCCTAACCCGCAACTTTTATTTTTCACCTTCAAATCAAAGCTGAACACACTCCTTCTGAAAAAAATAATTCAAAAGCCTGTACTCATGACCACTGCTCCACACACTCACAGAGACACTCAAGAGAGTAAGCTCTCTGGGACAGGAATTCCTTTTCCTATCAAGTGCTTTTATGTTTCATGCATTGTACTACTTTCTACTACTTATATTGTAAAGTGCTGCATACATTGTTGCACTATATAAATAGATATATATACATACATACAGTAACTTAAAGTGTTGCAAAATATAATTCCCATGTACAGTACATGTTACCTTTGTCCTAACTTACTTAAGTGTTTTTAAACCTGTGTATTTTACTGTCCCAATAATTTTATTTTTGCAATATATTTTAAATGTAATAATTGAAGAAAGTTATTAAATGTTATACTGTAATTTTAGAAATAATATGATTTGTAAATAAAATATGACTACTGCATTTAGAAATTCAGAAAGTATTTCTATGTATACAAAATAAGATATGTAGGGCTACTGTTCAACTAAACCACAATACATTTTTAAGGGGTTCCAGAGAGTCAAAAAATATATTTTAGAGGATCCACATTCATTTGAATTTAAGCAGAAATTCTCTTCCTCATTATTTCCGATATATCTTTAATCTTGCTCAACCTGCAAGGTCCCCAAGACCCGAACCACTGAAATTTCCGGTGCCAGTCTGCCAAAGGAGCCAATCTAGTCACAGCACCAATTTATTAGGCCTTACCTATGCAGATAAGAAATTAGGTTAAAGTTTTTATCGAATTTAAGCTGGCATCTTGCAAGCATCTGGTCAATAGTGTCCACCTCTTGCCCTATAAACACAAACATACATAGGTTAAAAAAGACAAATCTCAGTTAAGCTCCTCTAGACAGTAAGCTCTCACGTGCAGGGCCCTCATTACCTTCTGTATCTGTTTGTCCTTATTTGGTGTGTCATCCTGTTGATGTAATATACATAACTCTGTACCCCCGTTGTACCGTGCTGTGTAATATGTTGGCACTTTACAAATAAATGATAATAATTAAGTTAAACCTTTGTTTGACCTTTTTGGTAAATTTGATGTGTTCAGCACCTAGGAGTTAGTATCGACTGAACTTTTCATGAGAAGGCCAATTTAATACAATATGTCTATACACCAGTCCATTTTTAAATTCCCTGTATACTGCCGTGTGATGTTGAAAGTGAATTAAAGAACACAGCTGCATTTTTGTTCTCATAGTTTTGCCACATGAAATGTTGAGTCCTCTGTGCTGCAGAAGAAACTCTATTGATTATATTTTTCAATGTGCTTTGCTTCATTACAGGGAGAAAAAGGAGATTCAGGTCTGCCAGGTTCACTTGGAGAAAAGGTGAGATTTTTTTTAAGTTGCTTTCCAATTTAACTGCTATTTTTTTTTATCCTTGTTTAGCTTTTTTCATCTACATATTTATCGTACTTCTCAAAGAATAGTGTGTATCACATAATCAACGACTGAGTTATTAATATTCATAGTTTATAGCCATTTATTTCATTGAGGTAAATTCAGCCTAATTGGCAATCTCAATAATGGGCTGGAAACATCTGCAAAACAGGTAGAAAAGAAGAGAATATACAAATAAAATGAGTGCGCTAACTACTAAGGTCTACTGTATATATAACCCAAATAAAACACCACTTGGTGAAGTGAGAAAATAATAAATATGCAACCTCTATATAGACCTGGCGTCTGCAGCTGTTGTAAGGGTAGAGGAACCCCTAAAGCAACTGTAAAAAAGGAACAAAAGCGCAAACGCACATAGTGAAGTATGCAAAGTAATATATATATATATTGTTTAGGGTAAGATATCTGCGTACATCAGATTAGAAAGTTACCAGCATTTCATGTACATAAACATGAGTGAGTGGAGGTGATGCATCTGCCGCCAACCATCTGGGGATCTTCCTTAATGCAGCACGGCACCCTCTGCAGCTGAGGACAAGCCTCCGTTTGAGTCCTTCTTTGGGTTACAGGAGTTTAATTGAAGAGCTTCACTCGAGGGGAACTCCGTTCATCTCTCCTAGCCTCGTTACCCGGCTCCGTCGGCGATGGAGGTCAACAGCTTCTCGGGCAAGCTGTTACCTCAAGTGTCCCGTATGTCCTGGGTGATCGGCCGCAAAGTGAGGACGGCCGTAAAGTGAGGATGTTTTTACCGCACTGTCCACAATCGCGGGAAAATGCCTAGTATTTCGGCTCCACGCAATATCAGAGAGTATAGCTAGCATACAGATAGGTATTAAAAAGTGATATATATGCTAAAAATTTATCCAACGCGTTTCGAAGCGAAGCCTTCGCTTCGAAACGCGTTGGATACATTTTTAGCATATATATCACTTTTTAATACCTATCTGTATGCTAGCTATACTCTCTGATATTGCGTGGAGCCGAAATACTAGGCATTTCCCGCGATTGTGGACAGTGCGGTAAAAACATCCTCACTTTACGGCCGTCCTCACTTTGCGGCCGATCACCAAGGACATACGGGACACTTGAGGTAACAGCTTGCCCGAGAAGCTGTTGACCTCCATCGCCGACGGAGCCGGGTAACGAGGCTAGGAGAGATGAACGGAGTTCCCCTCGAGTGAAGCTCTTCAATTAAACTCCTGTAACCCAAAGAAGGACTCAAACGGAGGCTTGTCCTCAGCTGCAGAGGGTGCCGTGCTGCATTAAGGAAGATCCCCAGATGGTTGGCGGCAGATGCATCACCTCCACTCACTCATGTTTATGTACATGAAATGCTGGTAACTTTCTAATCTGATGTACGCAGATATCTTACCCTAAACAATATATATATATATATTACTTTGCATACTTCACTATGTGCGTTTGCGCTTTTGTTCCTTTTTTACAGAAAAGAAGAGAAGTTTTGCACTTGTTAATATTACTTTTTGTTTTCCTTGTGTTTCCATACTACAGTATAGCGGCTATCAACAACAGTGCTGACTAGCAGGGTGCCCCTCCACAAAGTAGTGGGACAACTCTGAACCATACAATCATTGTTATTTCTTTCTGCCCGCACCTACCCACACAATTCTGAAAGCAGCTGAAAGGAGCTCTTATTCATTTTTGAGCCACTTTTCTTCTCAAACATAAGTGTGCCAGTGTCTTTTTAAAATTGTGATGATTTAGATTTATGAACTTACCGTTTATTTCCGGTTATGTCATGCTCATCTACAACTCAGTGGAGAGGTATATATCAGTATCCCAACTGCAAAAGTAAAGCAGAACTAGTGCAATAAAACTGCACTAGTTTTAATTAAAAATACCACTGGTTTCTTGGGAATTTCACTTCCTTGATAAATGTGATGCCATGTATTGTTTCGGTTTTGCAGTCAGGAGAGATTTTAGCAAATCAAACTCAATATGTCTAAACTCAAAATGACTAAACATGGGTAAGCCGTAGCACATTTTGTAATGCATTCAAGGGCAATAGCCATAAGGTGCACTATGACTTAGAACTCTATAGTAAATACACAAACACACATATTATAGGTATAACACTCTCCAAACTTCAAGGCTGTAAGTTTGTTGTGGGTGCTGTAACTGCCTTGTTACCCGAGTCACGTACTAGTATTAGTCATAGCAAAAATAGGCAGGCACTCCATAATCAAGACTACAACATTTTTATTTTTAGCCTCTCTCAAGAGCTCTATTGTGAGCCAAACATTGAAATAAATGTTGTATTCTCAGTTATGGAGTACCTGTCTGTTTTTGATAATATATATATATATATACATAGCCTCTCATGCATACCCAGTTAAAATCAACCCCACACTGATGAGACCCATCAAGGTCGAAACAGCTGTCTGTGGGTGGTTTTCTGGGTATGCACCTTAACCCTGGCTGTGCTCAAAGCTGTGACCATGCAGCAAGCTTAAGCCTATAGGGAACCATGTTAAAAATGGTTTTTGAGGCAAAAAGTGACACTGTGTGCTCATTTGCATGTCATTTCCCAGAATCCCTTGCTGCAGTGGAAGTGCTGTATGCTGGGTGATGATGGGGAAAGGCGGGGTTGCAGACCTGCCTAAGACATGCAGATGAGCATACAGTTGTATTTGCATATATATATATATATATATATATATATATATATATATATATATATATATATATATATAAACAAACATCACAGCTTGCACTCAATGTACTGGTTCATATAGACCGGTGCTAGTCTCAAATAATAGAAAAACAACATTACCATTCTCTCGTCCGGTAAAGAAAGACTGCACTCGGTTCAGTAATCATGAAAAACTGTATTGGGCATCTTGCACCCCCTTGAGAAAGGTCATATTCCGGGACCGAAACGTCAGATTGGGTGACTTATCTTTTCTATTCAGATGCCCAATAAAGTTTTTCATGATTACTGAACCGAGTGCAGTCTTTCTTTACCGGACGAGAGAATGGTAATGTTGTTTATATATATATATATATATATATATATATATATATATATATATATATATATATATATATATATATATATATATATATATATATATATATATATATATATATATATATATATATATATATAAACCATAATACTGAGTTAAGTTATGGTGAGTAAAAAAAGTGACAAAAACCCTCCACAGGAAAGCAAATATGCAAATATAGCTGTATGCTCATCTGCATGTCTCGGGCAAGTCTGCAACCCTGCCTTTCCCCATTATCACCCAGCATACAGCACTTCCACTGCAGCAAGGGATTCTGGGAAATGACATGCAAATATACACATATACATATACATATACATATACATATACACATATACACACACACACATATTCAATAAAATCAGGGAACGGTACTTGATCATCTAAAAGAGGTACAGTAAATTTCTACCTAGATGGAAATGTATAACTTGTATTACTAATGTTATTATTAGCTGTAAATATACAGTTCAAGTAAAATTCAACTGCCTGATCATATAATACAAGAATTAAAGTGGCAAACTAAAAAATACAAATGTTAGAGAAATAATTCCTGCCTGAAGATCTTACAATGTAGCTGGAGGCAAAAGGGACTTTCATAAAGGGATCTTCACACAAAAATAATAAATAAGAAAAAATATGGATCCCAGTCTCATACACCTTCACACCTTGATCACCACCTTTTCTCCTTGTATAGTTATAAGTGTGGCAGCCTCATTGACATAAATTAAAAAAATATTGATGTCGTTGTACAGGGCGAACGAGGTATACCTGGAAGAGATGGGATAGAAGGGCCAGCAGGTTTTCCAGGCACCGTGGTTTGTACAATTTTTCAGCCAGATCTGTATTCCTCTGTATTCTATGTGAAATCATTACTTCTGTGTTCTATGCGAAATCATTACTTCTGTGTTCTATGCGAAATCATTACTTCTGTGTTCTATGCGAAATCATTACTTCTGTGTTCTATGCGAAATCATTACTTCTGTGTTCTATGCAAAATCATTACTTCTGTGTTCGTTACAGTATGTTAATGCATTAGTCCATTGGGGGGGTCACAAGAAAACAGATGCATTCAAGGAAGGCGGAGATAATGAATGCCATAAACATTCTATAATCTTTCATGTTACCGCCAGCTATGTTTTCCATTATAAAGTAAAATATTTCCATAATTAAGTCAAACTATACACCTTAAACATACAGTACACTTACTTTTACTAGTGTTAAAATAAAGGCGTTGCTAACCTAATTCCATGTCATATCTAAACAATATAGGTAATAATCAGGCTACTCATTTTCTATCATGTATGCATACAGTATATCAAAAAGATCTATTTCCAATATAGCATTTGTTTTATATATACATTTATGTTGGAATGAGCAACAGTCATTGCCAATATTTTTTTGTATATATGTTTACATGTAACAACTTATATTGGGACTTTGATCTTAAGGATTTTTAAAATAATTTTAGTAAGATAATAATTAAGAATTCTGTGGAGCATTCTGGTTTGTACTTACTAATACAAAAGTAGAGATGACATATTCCCTTTCAACTTCATGCAAAAAGTGTTTATTATGCCCTATACACTTTCCGTCATTCTGGCCGCGCACATACAGCCTCTCAAAGCAATAATCTACAAAACATAGGAATATTTACCCCCTCCTGTTGCCGCCTCTCACTCATCGTTTGTATCAGACCCTCATTGGTGTTTGATGATTTCAGTGGGCTGTAGGCACGCAGTAAGTGGTGTACGATAAAGTCAGCACGCGGATGACGCCTGCTCAGAGGTGCGGCGACATCACATGGAGCCCGATGGGATTGTACCCAAAAGTGCATCTCTACACACAAAAAATAGTGATGAAAATACATTGAAAAACGTGTGCGCAAATAAATGGAAAAAACTTGATGTGAATACATGAAATCAACATCATGAGTCCTTGTATACAATAATACTATAGGGCTCATTCACTAAACTTCGATAAATGGCTTATAGCACTATAAAGGTGTAAGGAATCCGCTCCGCAGTTTGCTGGTTGCCTTGCCTTGCAGACATGTGCAGTCCTGGAGCACCTCTCCTGATGTTTGCTGCAGCCTGGATTCACTCACCAAAGCTATACACACTCCCTCTGGTATCTACTGCAGCTGTGCAGCCTATCACTGCAACCTAGACTTGCATTCATTCATTGGAGCAGTACCTTCACACCCCCCTCCGGGGATTGGCCCGCTGGCCTTTAAGTATTGTCTTCCCATAATGCTCCCTGCCGAGCATAGTCCTAACTGGATGTCTACTGTTTTGCCACAAGCCCTCGCTTGTTCTCCTATGCTGATACCAGGTTCCGCCCTGCGTCCTTCAGCTTCCTTCAAGCCGCTTGTTCTCCTATGCTGATACCAGGTTTCGCCCTGCGTCCTTCAGCTCCCTTCAAGCCGCTTGTTCTCCTATGCTGATACGGAGGTTCCGCCCTGCGTCCTTCAGCTTCCTTCAAGCTCCCGCTTGTTCTCCTGCGCTGAAGCAAAGGTATCCCCTATGTCTTCAGCTTCCTGCTTTCCTGCACTGAGGCAAAGGTATCCCCCGCGCCCTTCAGTCTCCTGATTCCTGCACTGTAGCGGAGGTTTCCCTGTGGATCTTCAGCTTCCTGGTTCCTGGGGCCTACTCTTTCCCTAATCTAGAGAGGCCGTGTCCTGGTTCCTGCGCTGTTACAGAGGATTCCCCAGCCGCTCAGGACTCTTGCGCTGTAGCACTGGTGCACCCGTGCAGCAAAGCGGTGTGCTATTCTGGTCTGCCTACCATCTCCTGTGACCAGTACCATGGGCCATGGTCGTCGCTCGCGCAGAGGCCAACCCCGCGCTCCTAAGCTGAAGCGGGGCTCTCCTGACTACCTGTTGCCGAACTCTTGCCTGAACAATGTTTATCCTGATATCTCCTGTCCTGACCCTGGCTTGTACAACGACGACGCTGTCTTCTCCTTTCCTGATCCTGCTACGTTTGACAACGAACTGCGCAATCCGGATCAGCCTGCGCGGTCTCAGGTCGGTGCTTTTACAACCCCACCTCAGCCTCGCGGTCCGACCCTGGTTTGTGGCGAGCAGAACCCTGACAAAAGGCCCTTAAAGTGCGATATTGCCTGTGTTGCTATTCACAAAGGTCAGATAACAGGGCAATATCGCACTGAAACGGCTTTTTACAGTAAAATAACAATCTGGCAAATAAAAGCTGTGTGATAAGCCCAAAAAATGCCCAAATCGTTAAAGATATTGCAAGATGCATAAAAACAGTTTCTTTTAGTTTTACTGCTCATTATTGATACTGGAGGCCGGCAGGGACCCCCTAGACACCCATGATCCCTGGGGGTCTTCATTGGTCCCCGACAGCCTCCGGTATCAATCCTCTGCAATTAAAATACAATTACAGCCAGTTTCATTACCATTGCGACTAACTGCTAAGGTAATGAAAGGGTTAAATAAAATAACACGCACTGCATAGTTATTGGTACATGGGGTGGATGAAGGTGGTAGCTACCCCAGAGTGGGTATTTAGGCTTTGCAGGAGGGTAGCGCGAGGGGTTAACCCCTTTATTACCGCTACTGTAATGATTTTTAATACCTAAATAGTATATAATTAATGTCCTGGTATTTGAATGTTAAAGTCTCTGCTCAATTAGTTACTGCTGTAGACAGATTACCAAAATGATCCATATACCTCAAAAAAGGTATCCACGAAATAAAAATAGTATTTAGTCCATGTGTCTAACTCTAATCCCAGTTCATCCTGATTCAAACTTTGTATGGTTAATGGAGACTTGAAGAAACAGGAGTGGACTAGAATGTTATGATTACAGGAGGGAAGGTTGGCAAAACTGCAAACTACATGTATTTTGTATTCCTGTTCGCCACTTCTAAGAACTAGTGGTAAGTCAGCTCAGTAAAATGGCACATTATGGGCCAGATTCATTAAATGGTGCTAAATTATGATGCCATTTACAGCAAAGTCATTTATCTGGGCCTGCAGAGGCTATCTAGCTCCTTCTACATTTTTGCTTGATCATAGTTTTACTTTTCCAATATTTTAGCATAATTTGGGCACTGACTGCAATTTAGTGCAGATGAATACTCATGAAGCATGACATTACGAAAGAGAAGAAGCAAAAAGGAGGTAGCCGTGGATGATCTCTGCGTTATATCGTCATGATCTACTCTTGGAATATCATAAACATTATACTAAGTTTGATGTTAATTACAAGTTTAACTTTTTGCTGTAAATCTTCATGATTTGATTCCTTTAAAAAAAAATCGGATGAGGATAAATATTTAACATTACTTTTGAAAATGTTTAGGTTTTTATAGACTCTCAGATATGTCTCCGATATGTCAGCTGATTTCCTGACACACTCGCAGTTGTAGGAATATACTCATTAAACTCTGATATTGCCAATGAAAAAATTCACCCAAACCGAGATAAACACCTGCCATTTTCCTATACTCATTCAAAATTATCTATGTTGAAAAATTGCACAATTTTACATCGCATGCACTTTTCACCCGATTAGTTCCTGTTTGTTGCAATATGGCCTAGAAATGTAACAGCAAGAAATCTCACCTTCTCAAAGTAGGCCAATTTGTTTTTTTTTTAAGAGAGCACCACATGGTGAGACGAAGGGAACACGGGAAGATCCTTGGGAAATATGCAAATAAAAATATGTAACCATTATTCAAATGGTTTACTTACATATTTCCAAGGTATCACTCGCTCAGGTATCTTCCCAGGTATCATTAGCTTCTTCAGGGGGAGTTTAGTTTAACAGATGATATGGAGGAAAGAAAGAGAGGTCCATTTAGCTGCACCCCATGAGAACAAATAAAACATATATCTTATACTATATTAGTGAAAGCACTGTATGTTTGCCTGCCTGCATGCCTGCATGCATGCCTGCCTGCTGGATGTCCGGTGTCCCTAGCGGCAATCTCATTGGTCCCTTGGCCCGCCCGCCCCCGCACACCTCTCATTGGCCTCACACACTCACACCACCCCCTTGGCCCGCCCCCCACACCTCTCATTGGCCTGAGGCGGACTTCCCCGCCCGCCCCCGCACACCTCTCATTGGCCTCACACACTCACACCACCCCCTTGGCCCGCCCCCCACACCTCTCATTGGCCTGAGGCGGAGTGACGGGCCAAAGGTCCAAAAAAATAAATAAAACACACACACACACACACACACACACACACACACACACACACACACACACACACACACCTCTCTCCCCTCTCCAAATCACCTTTTCCCCCTCCCCAGCAGCATCACCTCTTCCCCCTCCCCAGCGGCATCACCTCTTCCCCCTCCCCAGCGGCATCACCTCTTCCCCCTCCCCAGCGGCATCACCTCTTCCCCCTCCCCAGCGGCATCACCTCTTCCCCCTCCCCAGCGGCATCACCTCTTCCCCCTCCCCAGCGGCATCACCTCTTCCCCCTCCCCAGCGGCATCACCTCTTCCCCCTCCCCAGCGGCATCACTCTTCCCCCTCCCCAGCGGCATCACCTCTCCCCCTCCCCAGCGGCATCACCTCTCCCTCTCCCCCTCCCCGCTCCAAATCACCTTTCCCCCTCCCCAGCGGCATCACCTCTCCCCGCTCCAAATCACCTCTCCCCGCTCCAAATCACCTCTCCCCCCTCCCCGCTCCAAATCACCTCGCTTCCCGCAGCTGCCACGCGGCGCGTAAGATGGCGGACCCCCTTCCTCCCTCGCGGCGCCGAGTCAGACGGTGGCGGCGCCCGGAAGTACAGGTAGGTGTCGCTCCCCACCTCCGGCGCCAAACGGAACTGAGAAAGGGCGCATCAACTGAGGTGTGTGTGTGTGTGTGTGTGTGTGTGTGTGTGTGTGTGTGTGTGTGTGTGTGTGTGTGTGTGTGTGTGTCACTGTCCACTGCCCCCCCTCCTATCCACTGCCCCCCCCTCCTGTCCACTGCCCCCCCCTCCTGTCCACTGCCCCCCCCTCCTGTCCACTGCGTCCCCCCTCCTGTCCACTGCGTCCCCCCTCCTGTCCCCCCTCCTGTCCACTGCCCCCCCCTCCTGTCCACTGCCCCCCCCTCCTGTCCACTGCCCCCCCCCTCCTGTCCACTGCCCCCCCCTCCTGTCCACTGCCCCCCCCCCTCCTGTCCACTGCCCCCCCTCCTGTCCACTGCCCCCCCTCCTGTCCACTGCCCCCCCTCCTGTCCACTGCCCCCCCCTCCTGTCCACTGCCCCCCCCTCCTGTCCACTGCCCCCCCCCTCCTGTCCACTGCCCCCCCCCCTCCTGTCCACTGCCCCCTCCCTCCTGTCCACTGCCCCCCCCCTCCTGTCCACTGCCCCCCCCCTCCTGTCCACTGCCCCCCCCCTCCTGTCCACTGCCCCCCCTCCTGTCCACTGCCCCCCCCTCCTGTCCACTGCCCCCCCCCTCCTGTCCACTGCCCTCCCTCCTGTCCACTGCCCCCCCCCCCTCCTGTCCACTGCCCCCCCCCCTCCTGTCCACTGCCCCCCCCCTCCTGTCCACTGCCCCCCCCCTCCTGTCCACTGCCCCCTCCCTCCTGTCCACTGCCGCCCCTCCTGTCCACTGCCCCCCCCCTCCTGTCCACTGCCCCCCCCCCCTCCTGTCCACTGCCCCCCCCCCCTCCTGTCCACTGCCCCCCCCCCTCCTGTCCACTGCAGGAAATGCAGGGGGAGGAATCCATGCCTTTGAGGCGCCCCCCCCTCCCTTTGACGCCCCCCCCCCTCCCTTTGACGCCCCCCCCCCCTCCCTTTGACGCCCCCCCCCCTCCCTTTGACGCCCCCCCCTCCCTTTGATGCCCCCCCCTCCCTTTGACGCCCCCCCCCTCCCTTTGACGCCCCCCCCCTCCCTTTGACGCCCCCCCCCTCCCTTTGACGCCCCCCCCTGCCTTTGACGCCCCCCCCTGCCTTTGACGCCCCGCGCGCACACACTGACTGACTGCCGCACGCACGCACACACTGACTGACGCGCACACAAAGCCTGACTGACGCACGCACACACTGACTGAGGCACACACTGACTGTGTGTGCGTCAGTCAGTCTGTGTGTGTTTGTGTTTCTGCCTCAGACTCACTGACGCGCGAGCAAACACACAGTGACTGACGCACACACGCTACATGAAGCTGTAAAGGAGGGAGGGAGGGGGGGGACTGGATTGATGTGAATGGGGGACAAACAGAGAGAGGGGGGAGGAGAGAGAGGAACGGGAACATTACATCCCGGGCAACGCCGGGTCTCTCAGCTAGTAAGGAGATAAAAATGAACCTTGTAATGTATTTGTAATTAAACCAGGAGGTCAACAAAGACAATACCCCTATATCTAAATTATACAAAAAAAAAAAAAAAAAGTGTGAGGGGGGTGTACTTGTTACGGTTGCTTAACCCTTTTTAAATAGTTTCTACTTCATAAAAAAATATTTGTATACATATATACAAAGAGTATATATGCCGATGGAAATAGAATTGCGTTTCTTTAACCATCATTACAATACAAGTAATATGATGTATGAGCCCTTTCAGATGACACAGGTAACAATGTAGTCATAAATCATAAGCTATCGAAACTAAAACGCTTCCCAAGTCTAGAACTGCAGTGTTTACAAAAAGCAGGACACACGTGTGTTAAAAGCAGAGATGTGTGAAATTTCGTGGACCAAGCTAAATTTGCGGTTTCCCAAACCCATTCCCCCCCCTCCCCCCCGCAAAAACATGTAAAGCACATTTGAAGATATTTGCACAACTGGGGTTGAGTGACTTTTTGCACATGTTTGCATACTTTTGCGCAAGTGTAAATTTGTGCAAAAACACAAAATTAAGATAACAAAACACACAAAAAAAATTGTGAGGCAAATTTGAAGAAATTCGCACATTTCTGTTTGTAATCTGCAAATGAGCCAAAGCTGTAATCACTGCAATGAGAATATTTACCAAAATAGAATATTTATTTAAAAAGGCTTAATACATTGTACCATGCACTTTATTAGCCACTGCAATATGTTTGTTAAATGTTGATTCAGCTATGCAGGGGCTAAATAATGTGACATTTTGATGACCTATACTGTATGCCCTTAGAAGGTACAGTACGTGTATAAATGATTACCTTAATCTTTCAGCAGATGATGCTTAAAATGTACACAGATAGACTAGATTTCCAGAATGTCCAGACTTTCCTGGAAAAAGATTCATCAATATGTTCTGATTCTCAGAATGGTTGAAGCAGACTTTAATCCTTGAAAACAGTTACATTTGGAAGTGTTCCCATTTCATACCTATACCAATGTTTAACTAGCCAGTACAATGATTAAAAAAATAAATAGAATGGATGGCAAAGTTACAAGTAACAATATGAGTGTCTGGGCTGTGTTTCACAGAATAAATGCTACCTTTTTACTTTCTTTTTAGCAATACTACAATCTAACTTCATATAACTGGGCAGGTACATAGTATTTTAGACACACATGTGAACTATAACACTGAGCCACAGTATTTGTCTGTGGGCATATATACAGCCACAGACAATTTGTGGGTTCATAAATAACTAGGCATTGTACTCTCTGTTCCCTTAGACTAACTACCAAATGCTCCAATGGCCCAAAATCAGTGAGATTTGGGAATTTGTGGGCAAAAAGGACATTTTAATGGAAAAGTGCTACATTTTTTCAGTGAGACTCCACTGAGCTCTTTCAGTTAATATGTCTGTTAACACATCCATGTGTTAGTAAATGTATAGGAGGTATGAATCTTGGAGAAACCTGGGATTGCACTTAAGGAAGGGATGGGGAAGGGAAAATAAATGTTGTATTCTATTACATAAATATACTGCAGCAAGGAAATTCTGGGTGCCCAGTATGTTGTTGGAGTATACTAACACTTGAAATGAATAATTATTTGTTTATTTCTTTAGTGACTTTTTTCCCCCCTATTTGAAAGTTATTACTGGTTCCAGTAACTTTCTTGAGATAAATCTGCATAGCCACTTACCTGTTCATGCTTTATTGTGTTAACCCTTTTATTGCCAATTATCAAGTGGCGTTGCTGGTCACTCAAGCACTAAAAGAGTTAAAGCAGTAATATCAGCTCAATGAATAGATGTGTGGTCAAATAGGTTGCTCTAAAGTGGTGATTCCCAACAGGGGGGTTTGGAACCCTAGGGGTTCATGAGGTATCTCCAAAGCAATCGATAACATAAATATGTAATGGCAGATCCCAGGTAGCATAGTTTGATCCTGAGCCTGTGTGGAGACTGCACACTTAGTAAGGCCACAAATTGCACCTTGACATGGGGGGTATTGCGGTCAATGGCTGCAGGAGCTTCCAAAGTTGCTCCCCACAGTGCTTTGCATCCACACTTGACTTTGTCATCATGGACAGCTACACCGCCCATGCTGTCTGCACACATTGAGGTGCAGTGTGGAGCCTTATTAAGTGTGTGTTCCCCCCACGAGCTCCGGGCACTATACTGCCTGGGGTCGGTCTAACAGTTTTGTTAGCAATAGTCCAATGACTAAGCAATTACATTATTGAGGGGTTTGCAGAATAAATATTTTCTACCAGGGGTGCAAAATGTTAAAAGAAGGTTGGGAACCACTGCTCTAATGTGTTAGGAAATTCATACATGAACAGCTAACTCCACTAGAGGCACGGGCAGGGATTTTACTTTTGAAAGACTGTCCTGCATACTAAAATTAAGCAAATAATGTACTAGATGCAAAACGTCTGCTTTAATGTGTGAAAAACAGCTCACAAACAGCAGGAACATAAAAAAAAACAGATAAGAAAAACTTGGGACACATCTTGTCTGCCTTTCTTGGCATATAACCTTATACTGTATCATAATTAATCTTAGATTATTATCAACCATAAAGTAAACTCACTTCTGACTTCTACAAGCATTTATGAATTCCTTACTGTACTTGTCACTACTACTACTGGCAGCAGGTTGATCAATTAATTGAAAATATATATGCTCGCATTCCACTAAATCTGCCACCCTCATGCGTCAGGGGATTCTAGACTCCCTGAAATGTTCAGCTCTTTGAATCTCCTGCTTGCAAGGAGAGGAGAATTGTTGCTATCTGCAGTCACAGAAACAATTAGTCAGGCTAATTTGAGGTTGGTGCTGGTTGGATAACTGTGGTCTTAACCACACTGTCCCATTCTTCTGAATACTGATTTAGACAGTATGAATATTTATAATAATTAGGTAATATATCTGCGTACGTCAGATTGAATAAAAACAGGCACTTCATGTACTAAGACATGTGTTACCAGACACCGCACGCCGAGGACAGCAGGAACAGTCTCACTGACGACACCCTCTGATGGTTTGCGGCTGGCACCTCGAGGTAGATCCACTTTAGTTGGGTAACTGCTCTCAAGTCGTCATCAAGGAGCTTCCCTCTGATGTTAGACGGCTCCCATCTGGTGACTGGCTTGTGTATGGAATGATTCCGATGTAGGAGGAGTATAGAGCCACAGTCACACTAGCAGTCCGGTTGCTCCACACGATTTGCGACAAGCCGCCAAGCGAGGACGGCCGTCAGCTTTTTCAGCGCGCTCGTGGTGGTAATTGGAGCCCGCTATCCCTCGAGGGGTGATTAAATTCAATCCCTGAAGAAGTAGCCTTGCGCTATGAAACGCGTTGGATTGTTATTACATGATTGATCCCCCAATATCCAAGGGTATCCTCAGTCAATTGAATCACCCCTCGAGGGATAGCGGGCTCCAATTACCACCACGAGCGGCGCTGAAACAGCCGACGGCCGTCCTCGCTTGGCGGCTTGCCGCAAATCGTGTGGAGCAACCGGACTGCTAGTGGGACTGTGGCTCTATACTCCTCCTACATCGGAATCATTCCATACACAAGCCAGTCACCAGATGGGAGCCGTCTAACATCAGAGGGAAGCTCCTTGATGACGACTTGAGAGCAGTTACCCAACTAAAGTGGATCTACCTCGAGGTGCCAGCCGCAAACCATCAGAGGGTGTCGTCAGTGATCTGTTCCTGCTGTCCTCGGCGTGCGGTGTCTGGTAACACATGTCTTAGTACATGAAGTGCCTGTTTTTATTCAATCTGATGTACGTAGATATATTACCTAATTATTATAAATATTCATACTGAACTTACTTCACTATATGCGTTTTGCGCTGTTTTTTTTTTCTTCTTTACCACTACTATATAGGGGTGCCGAGCCACTCCAATATCAGCAGCTGCAGACACCTATCACCACTTAGAGGTTGTTGTTATTTTTTATATACTGTATATCACAGAGGTGTTTAACTCCATGGGTTCCATTGTGTCACATTCAAAATAAGGTTATATTATAGAGCGCACTTGTACATGTTTCTTTGTTCACTGATTTAGACAACATTTGCATTCCATTGTTAGAGCTAGGGGATACCTATTAATTATAAAGGTAATAATAATTATGGGTGTGACGTCATTGTAAGAATGTGAAACTGAAAGAGTTACAGATGTAGCAAGATTTACTGTGAGTGCTGGAGCGTGGCAGACCGGGGCCAAGAAAGCAGTGAGCAGCTCAGGAGAATTAATTCTGCAGAGGTCCCTGCTTCTGAATGGGATCATCGCAGTTTTAATCCTATTGAGCCAGGCACACCAATCTGTAAGAGCTGTGCAGAGGAGTCCCAGAGAGAAGCAATTTCTCTCTCTCTTTGTCCTCCTGAGCAGCTCTCACAGCAATCCCATGTTTTTTTTTATTTTTATTTTTCAATACAAGATTGAAGTAGGGGGTTTCCGGAGCCGAATCCTATTAATTTCAGCTCCGGGGACCCCCTGCTTCCGGAGATATAGACACATTACAAAGACACAGGTACTGTAGATACATTGCAAAGAAAAGATCTGTGTTTCTATTTATAATTACTAATAACAACTTCAAATTATTTCTGCAACATTTAGGGAAAGAAAGGAGAAAAGGGTGATCGGGGAGTCAAGGTGAGTTCTGTCAGATATGGCCCTTTTGAAATAAATGAATGTCTTCATTTGTTTTCGCCATGTACACAAAAAACTACAGTAGACTGCAAAGATGTCTACAACTCAGATCTAAGGTTCGAACTCAGAAACATTACAGTATCAATAAAGCTTGGAAGACTAGATTTAATAAAGGTGGCCAAATAAAAACATTGGTGTAATTAGTATTTTAAAGCAAATTTTACTCATCAAATTATTCACTAAAGCTATATTGCGAGCGTTAGAGCAGCAATAAAGGTTTTCTTTTGCTGAGTTGATATGTAAGCATTTTCTTTAATGACTACAAATGCAAATGAGCTTGAAAATATATGCAAATGAGCAATTAACAGCTATTTACCTATTCACATTCTATTTACTGAACCCCAAAACCTAGTGAAATCGGACTTCTTCCAGAAAATAACACCTACCCCAGGCAGGCGTTAAGCCTATCTTGCTTATGTATAAAATAGCCACTGTGGACATAGGCAAGATAAGACTAGTCAACCTAGAATAGGTGATACAAATATATAATATTAACATTGTAAATCATATCAATATATTAACCCTTTAGTAGCCCAAGTGGACTGGACACGATTAGCTGGTTACTTGGGCTACTAAAGGGTTAATATTGACACATATGAATGTTATGCTTTTTGAGAGTTATTCATCAAGCTCCACTATAGATTAACAGACTGATTGGGTGTTAAGTCAACGGGAGTTAATGCCTGTTCGAGTGTGTTAACCCTCAATGGGGCTTGATAAAACAGGGGGGTCTATGTCGTTGTTTTTTAATTCCTTTGCTGCCGGAAGGTATTTCTTTGCAGTGCACTCGTCCTGTGGCCTCAAGTATCAAAAGGGTTAAAACATTTTCTGCCATAGGGTTTTTTTTTAGAAATCCTATAACATCACTCTGTTTTGGAAAAAAAAAAAGATGATTAGCATTGTAATGAACAAATCATTTCTAAAGAACATTTTTACATATCGAACATTTACCAAAGACAAAACAAGTAGGAGCAGCTGAGGGAAAGAGGTGACCTAGCAGCAGCATCATCTCTGAACTTGGTTTGTCACCCATTCCCAGTTCTATAGGCAAGTTTCTTTATTCTCTGTGCTTCAGGCACCAATAATTACATTGTTAGTTTATTGTACCTGGACAAAAACATGTTTCCAAACTATCATATAATACAATAATAGTAAAACTGCTTGCCAGTAGAGATGTACAAAACGTGCAAAATGTTCGTTTCCCGCCCCACCCCCCAAAAAAAATGTGATTCTTGGCAAACGTTTCCCCAAGTCTCAAAGTGCTAATTGTTGCCAAATTAGTACTTGTTCAGTCTAATATCACCAGACAGTGAACGTAACATTTGACAGAATGTTGCAAATGAGCCTATTGAACGATATTGCGATGCGCACTAACTTAATGCTTGTTAATTGCTTGTGAGCGTTGACTATCGTGACATAAAAAGGACATGTTTTGCATGGTTCACTGCCCTATGCAAAGGTTTCGCACATCTCACCCTGCCACAGCTGGTGACTGGAAGCACATTCATCTTCTAATCTAATACAACCAGAGTTTGTCAAATGTTCAGAGGTTCAATGCACACAGCAAATATCCATTAAACAGACGCTGGTAGACAAGTCTTCTATTGTAGATCATTCAAATAGCATTAAAATCCACATGAAATTCATGACAACTGATCACTTTTATGCAGTAGGGCAAGGAAACAAATAAACTGTATCACAAAATACAACTGCAATGTGGCGATCAATTTGTTACATATTGTCCAGAACATATTGTATCCAAGTAAGCATAACAAGTTAAAGCAGGAATACAGGTTTTAATATTTTATTTTTTTAAAGTGAAACCTGTATTGCTGCTTTAAGTTTGTGTTGTTCATTGTAAAACTGCGCAATACTTTTAAATGTTAGGCTCATGATAAGATACTTTACGTTGTGCACAGGCCATTTAGGATCATATTTACTCAAAAGTGCTACTCCATAAGACACCTTCCCTGCTGGAAGACAAATTATGACCCCACCCATGTGAATGGGCCATACAATGTATACAGGCCGTGCTATTCCATAAGACACAATTTATGCTTGAACACACTTGAATGGACTGTAAAAGGCCATATTTACTGAGGCGTGCTGTAAGGTATCTAATGGAGTAGCACTGCCCTTAAAGCAACAAACCTGCCTTTGTTAACCCCTTTTTTGCATGGGAACTGGGTGCTCCCTAGAAGCTGACCTGTGTTAATTTAATCTCCAGAGACCCCCTGGTTCCATAAATACTTTGAAGTTACTCATATTTCTTCACAAGGATTTAAACGGCTGTCCAATAGGAAGCCATAACTAGTGATGTTGGGGCTTCCTGTTGGCTTGGCGCGTCCTACGTGATTTGGTGGTCATTTTGTTTCTAGCAGAGGAGCATTTAACACCAGTGATTCCACTGGTAAGTGTCTCGGAAACTGGGCCGTCCCAAGAGCTGAAAATAACCAGATTCAGTTCATGTGGACTCCCTGCTCTTCCATGCTGTCAAAAAAGGGAAGAAAAATAATACTTCCAGACGGGATTACAGTCTTAATGTTTCTTTTTTTGAGACATGGTCTCAGAGACAAGATTTTCTCTTCAAAAAGCTACTAACTTAAAAAAATCAAAAAATCTGGAGATTATATTTTATTAAATAAAACAAGAAAGGTGTAGTTTATATAGTTCACAAATGTTCAGTCTTTTTTTTTATTGTTACATTTATTACTAAACATAGCAGGCGGATGTTTTACTGATTCTCGTTTAATATAGGGTGGGAGAGGGCAAGATGGTGCTAGCATCGTTGGGCCTCCAGGACCACCTGGGCCAATGGTAACACTTCAAGATGTAAGTATATCCTAAAGGTTAAGGGTCCATTAAAATAATCATTCATCTGGTAAAAATGTTGTACATGTTCAAATGCATAAAACTAATAATGTTAAACCCTCTTTGTGTTGTCTGTTTTTCAAGTGGCATCGCACAATATAAGAGTGAAGTATTAATTTTGTATGATGTCACAGGGTCTCAACTGTGAAGACGTTTTCCATCATGACTCTTGCATGGATGAGTCTTACCGTAGACTTCTTCCATCATACCATCCTTGCATCTCACCCAATGTACACAATTATGTCATTGGTTATTATATCAATTGTTGTAAAAATATCTGTTGCTGCTTTTCTGTTTGAAAGTAACTGAAGTACTGGTGTGATCTTGAAAGATTATGTATGAATGACCTACATGTCTGTAATGTTTGTCTGCAAAAAGTTAATAGTATAAATATATATACTGTATAATATATATTTGATATATAATATTACTTGTGGTTAAGGGGTAACCGAATATAAATAGATGTTAGCAGTTATTTACAAGTGGTTCAAATCCATACGGCACCTTCAGCCACTGGAAGACATCTTGTGGACCATTCAAGTAAATATGCAGTCATGTGTCTTCTGGCAAAGTATCGCTTCATAAACATGCCCCTTTATGTCTAACTTACTACAGGTTTGAAAACTAGTTACAAGTTTATAAAAAGTCATTTTTTTCAAAGGAAATTTTAATGATATCCACTTATTTTTCAATTAGCTACTACTTAACGACACAGAAGGACTGTTGAACATTACTGAAATTCAACTACAACGTGGTTCTCCAGTAAGTAAACCATTGTCTGCTCACCTACTACTAACCCAATCTATGTTATTGTTTGTGTCTCGGGTATTAAAATGTATTATTATTACTGTATAAAAGCCTGGAGATTAAGGCCCATGTTTAGTAAGTATTGCTGTCCCACAAGACACTTTTGGTGTTGCAAGGCACCTTATGGCCTATTCAAGCGAATCAATAACAGTAATTTACATACATGTAATGGATGCTGGACCACTGACTGCCTGCAACAGCACGAGTTGGATTTTCTACCTATACATCATAGCATACTATACCTATTTATCTGCTCCAAGTAAATGGGCTATGACATGTCTCCAGCGCTGCAAGGTGCTATGTAATAGCACTGTATAGTATATATAGTGTCAAATGTACTTTGCTGTCTGCAAAGTGTAAAGGAATATTGTACATTATATGAAGTAGTAAATAAGATGAGTGATCCTGGGCAAATCCGTCTATATCTACGTGCCTCACTGTGTTAACTTTTTATTAGTCAATAATCAAAGTATTGTTTCTTTCTCTCTTTCTGAACTAAAAGCGAAAAAAAGCTGCACTCCAGTGGTCTTTCAAAAATAGAAATGACATACAGAGCAGAGAACTGGTACTGTGCATTAATTCCTCTATGCAGTGTTGCATAGCTGGGAACTAGAAGTTCACTCATCTGCCCACACAGTATTCTGTTTATTAGGAGGGAGCCTTTCATCCTTGCAGGCAGGTGCAACATCCAACTCTTGCTGTTACCTCCAGGCAGATAGTCAGGGCTGCCAACAGAAATCATGGGGCCCGGGACAAATGAAAGGAGCGGGGAGCAGCCTCCCCCTCCCCCCCCCCCCCATAGCTCACCTACCACGGAAAAAAAAGTTTATTTGCGTGCAACTTTTACTTAACTGTTTTGTTCTTATTGTAATATGGAAGAAAACATTACAATGCAATCTGTTTATTTTAATATTTTCGACAAAAGACAAAGATGCCCAATGCTACATCCAATGTGACAAAAGGCCTGGGGGATTCAGTATGGGCCTAGGGGCGTTAAGTATGGGCATGGGGGGGTGGAGGTTAATTATGGGCCTGTGGGGGGTTATGTATGGGCTTGGGGGGGTTAAGTATGGGCCTGGGGGGGTTAAGTATGTGCATGGGGGGGTTAAGTATGGGCCTGGGGGGGTGAAGTATGGACCTGGGGGGGTTATGTATGGACCTGGGGGGGTTAAGTATGGGCCTGGGGTTTTAAGTATGGGCCCGGGGGGGTTATGTATGGACCTGGGGGGGGTTAAGTATGGGCCTTGGGTGTTTATGTGGACCTAAAGGGTAAAGTACAGCATGGGACTAAAATGAATTACAGTACCTCTCTTCAACCGGTCACCGGTCGGTCCTTTCGATCGGTCAGCGAGGGGCTTACTACCGGCCGCGCCCCCTGACTCACCAGGCAAGGGGTGCCAACCCCAGCAGACCCCCCCAGTTGGTGGCCCTGCAGATAGTGTCCAGCACCCATCATGCCGTATGTAAATGACTGTTGTTAATAAGATACTTCATTTATTGTGTTACATTTAACACACAGTATAATGCTCACCAAAAATATCAATGTTTTTACAAAAGGGGGAAAAAATTAAAAGAAACACAGCAAACATTTCCTAGGGGCAAGTTTTCATCAGTGCAGCCACACTTTCACTACAAGTAAAAAAATAGTAATGAGAGAGCAGCACTCAGAATAATGCTCACCAATAGTTCAACTTGCCTAGAAGAGATAGGGAGACTGGAATAGCCAGTTCCTGACATTGTTTATCTCAACTACTGTAGGACAATGCCCACATAGCACCTACACAGTAGAAATGGTGTAAGGCAATGCGTAGCTGCAGAAATGAAGGGACATGGATGCAGCAAGTATAATACAACGCATTTTCTTTTGTATAATTGTAGTTACCCATACCAAGGAAGACCTATGATTAGCTAGCAGAACATTAAATGTGCATTTCAAGTTGAATTCATACCTTTGTTTTTAAACATAGGTGGAAAGTAGGGGGTTTCTGAAGGGGAATCATGTTAATTTCAGGTCCAGGAACCCCCAAGTCCCTGACATACATACAGGAGAAGGTGCGGCTTGTAGTCCATGGTTGTTTAAGTCCCCCATGTCATGTGGCCCAATAGGATGCTTCAACGGACAACGTTGCAGCTTCCTTTGGTCCACGTGACACAGGAAATTAAAACCTCCATAATATTTCCCATGGTGAGGAGGAACCGGAGACACCTTCCCAGGTATGTCGGGTTTCAGAGGGTCAAATTAATGTGGTTCAGCTCTGGTGACTCCCAGCTTCTCACCCATGTTAAAAATTAGAGGAGGGGTGTAAAACAAATCTGTAGGGAGAACTGCTCCTGTGAGTTCAAAGTATGACAGACTGAAAGAAAATCTGCATCCATAAACAACTTAATTCCCCTATCAAAAGTTTATTCTCTGTAGAGAAAATTAACTTATATCCATCACAGAGACTGTTTTTTTGTTTGTTATGTATGTGTAGAGCTGTACATAGCGCTTTACATCAGTAATACACTTGACATAATAGGAATAAGAGCTTCATACATAAAGGTAGACATTGGGAAAAGGAGTCCCTGCCCTGAAGAGCTTAAAATCTATGTGGTATGTAGGGAGAACTTACAGAGACAGGAGGGTGGTGTAATCATATTTGTGTTATATAGTATTGACCATGTATACATTGTTTTATTCAGAATTTTCGGGCACAATAATCCCCTGTCTTGATGAGCTTACCATATAAGTCCAACGCATTTCTTCGACCTTAAGGGCCATATTTACTAAGAAATGCTACGCTACAAGACACCTTAAAGTCCATTCAAGGGAACAGACTGTAAAGGGCAATATTTACTAAATTGTGCTGGAAGGCATCTTAAATGGCTGAAGGAGTGACTCGGTGAGCAAAGACACTGACTGAAAACAAGGAGACAGAGTTTGAATCAGGGGAGCCTGCTTCAATTCCGGGTGTCAGCTCCCTGTAACCTTGGGCAAGTCACTTTCTCACTGTGCTCCAGGCACCAAAAAATAGATTGTAAGCTCATCTGGGCAGAGACTCATGCCTGAAAAAATTCCACAGTGCTATGCAAAAAAAAAACCCATATATTAATAGCACTGCTTAAATATGGCCCAAAATATGCTCCTTTGTAAATGTCTTTGTTTATTCACATTGCAGGGTTCTGATGGTAGACCCGGGACTCCAGGATTTCCTGTGAGTATATACTGTATGTAATATTGTTTTGCTTCATCTATTATTTATCATCCGTTTAAATTCTGGTAAACACTAACATTAATTATACCCTGTAAAGAGAGTATAATTTGAAAACACTGTGCAGCAGAAAGTGACATCATACATTTTTTAAATAATCCCCAGAACTGAAAAGAACACGATTCAGCTTGTAAAATTGTTGTTTTTAACTTGTAAACACAGTATATATATATATATTTTTTTATATATATATATTATATCAAAGTAGAGCATTTAAGAACAGGTCACAAGGGGCCCCAATCTTTTATACTAATTTACAATATTTGTGGACTCCTGATGAAGTTACATTTTAATTATTTTTGTTTCTTTTTTTACTCTATAAGGGACCAAGAGGACCAAAGGGTGATATTGGGTTGCCTGGTACAGGTGGACCAAAGGTAAAGAAAGGATTAACCATTAAATGAATGATTTTTTTGCCTACAGTATATTGCATGCGGAACAATATATTTCTCATCTTATTGTCTTATAGAATCATTATTAAAATATGTTAATAATGTTCTTTAGCTATAAGACATACATCTTAGAACTGGATAACAGCTATAAGCGTTATCTTTGTTTCTTAATCCATATGGAAATCTGCATCCAAACTCCAATTTTAAAGGAGCACCCCCCCCCCCCCCTTACTCATGCCCCCCTTCACCAGTAAGTATCTAGGAAACCAGGGATCCCCAAAGCTGTAGAAAGTGCAGATAAGCTCTGGAGGCCACCCACTTCCAATCCTATAAATAGTTATAGGTGGTCAGCAATTTACACATGGTAGGAGTCCATGTGGTACATCAACCAATAAGATTGCTTTATTTGCCATATACAGTAGATATTACCAATGATGCCTGTGAAAAGAATCAGCCCTGCAATGTCCACCATCATTGTTAAGCGCAGCATCACTTGGAAAATCAACCAACCTGATTGACCTACCACTTGGGCTCTGACAACATGTTATGGGATATTGGCAGACCATGAATAAAGGGTCTGCACCCTCCCAGAACACATTGGCTCTCTTCAGAAAGAGGGCATGGAACATAAGCGTCCGATAGGAAGAATGAAGACACATTTGTATTTTTGAAGAAATATCCATAGAGGATAACTCTTCAATCGATGGAAGATCAATTACTTCAATCAAGATTGAGAATCAGAGTTCAAAAGACATGGATGTATGCAAATGAAGTTCGGGCCCTGGATTAGACCTTTGCTTTGCATTTTTTTGTTCCGCTTTTTTGTGAGTGGATTATTTTCAGGCATTGGAATATTTTTGAATACTTTGAATTCATTTTATGGATTAGGTATGGAAGACATTGGAGGAGTACAAAATATTGTAGATGGGGTAAATGGTTCTATTTAAGCTGTTAACACCTTTGGTGCCAATGAAAATACGTAGGCTCTCTGTGAGAGGGCCTAGGTAGCCTAATAGACCCTCAAGGGGTTAATGACCACTATATATATGTAACCCATTTTGTGAACCGGCCGACCCACCCAATCTCACATTGGCCCCTCGTGGTCTAACCGGTTCCTTTCCCCGCAACACACCTGCTCTAAAGGGCTACTGGTGACTGTATAACACCTGTGGCTCCAGGAGATCTGAGCCTCCGCTAGCTGGGAGCCTGGGGAAACCCTTACCATTACCTGGTGCAGCGCCTCCACTTACCCAGGATCCCCCGTTAGGAAAGATAGCCCTGAGTAAGAAATACAATAACACACGTATACGATAACCAATAACTAACACTTTACTTAACACACACATATAACTCATTACATAACATAACATAACATAACCTGATGCTCTATCCGCATCACCTCAGCCCAATGTCTGGTGTTCCCCACCCAGTGTCCTGTGATCCCCCACACCCAATGTCCCGCACACCTACGGAAGGTCGTGGGTGACTGCGCAGTCACTAAATTAAGCTAGGGCCCAGTTGGTGCACTTATAATACTTGGAGATACCTTCCGAGCACTCCGATGCTCGGGACCGCAACTCTCTTCTAAAAGGGTCAGACGTCCGTCTGATCCTTTCCAGGTACTCTGCCGGTGGACCCCAACGAGGGTCCCACCGCTCCACGGGAACTGCAACCGGATCACGGCAACACCAACCGCATGGGAACAGCAACCGCCGCTATCCCTTCCTATCACTAACTACTCCTAGAGTGACAGCAACCCTAACAGGACAGGTACCCTAACCTAGGGCCTGTCCCTGACGAACCGCAACCTGGGATGGCTTGGGGAAAACTCCTAGGGCCTGTGGAACCATAACCTGCCCCCCCTTCCCCTAGCTACCCAGTCCTATCTGTAACTAACAACTAGCTATTAACTAGCTAGTCCTAAAGCACCTGCAGCTGACACACCACTCACACTGTCAGCCTGCAGGGATCCACACACGCTGCACGCACACACAGCTACCTGAATGATACACACCATTCACTGGAACCCGCAGCCAATCCACTGCTTGCACACTGTGCCTCTTTGCCAGCGCCCACAGCCCTCTCCGCTGTGGCACTGCCAAACTTGCACCTGCCGCACCTAAGGGTCACCTCCCTAGCTATGGCCGTCCCTCTTCAGTTACCCCCTGCCCTTACCGGGAATTGGGGCCTGCCTGCTGATCTAGGGAGAACCCTTACCTCGGTACAGGAGCCACACACTCCCTGTACACTTCCTACTCCTTCCTTCTCCTCTGCCTGACTGACTATCAAAGCCCGGGAAATGTATCTATATTCCCGGGCTGAGATTCCTCCAGCCCTATTGGCCGCAAGGGAGCACCTGACCTCTGTCTCCCTAAGCCTCCTGGGAGTTGTAGTCCCCAGGGGCTGCCTAAAGCATTGGGGCCGCGTGCGCACTTGCCCTGCGCATGCGCGAACCCCTAATGGCCGCCGCAACTCCTCTTTTCCCTGTCCTGCCCTCGCGCGATCTCCCTGGGGCTTCCTTAGCTTCCTACCCCTCTCTGCGCATGCGCGACCTATCTGGGGCCTTCCCTGCGCCTGCCTGCTACCGCGCATGCGCGACCTGACGGCTGATGGCGGCGCCCTGCTCTCGGAGCCGCCCGAACCTCCAGGGATGCCGAGCGCTCCCTTCACTGGCCCCCACCCTCGTGAAGCGCCGGCGGGTCCACCGCTGCCTCCGGCGGCACCCGCGACCCCACGGCGCTCACGGCAGAAGGGCAGGGATTTTAAATTTACCTCGGGGCTACATATATATATATATATATATATATATATATATATATATATATATATATATATGTGTGTAAGAAGAAAGAAAAAGAAGCCCAAAATTATAGCACTCAGGTTTACCATATGAGATATCAAAAATACAAGTTTATTAATAAACTTGTATTTTTGATATCTCATATGGTAAACCTGAGTGCTAAAATTTTGGGCTTCTTTTTCTTTCTTCTTACATATCCATTGGCCCATGTAGCACCACTGACATACTATTAAGTAAATATTTATGTTGTCAGTTTGCGGTTACCTCCACATAGTCGTGTGGATGCGGGGTCCAGTCTCTCTCTTATATATATATTCACAAAAGAAAGTCCAGGGCACTCAGTACAGAAACCATATGCAGAGAAAATCAAAACAATTACTTATCTTAAGGTACACAGGGTGCTTGCAGAGGGGCCAGGTTCACCATCCAGCACTAAAATAGATACAGGAAACCACAGAACTGCCGCACACACTGGAAATCTTAGAAAATATTTACTGCATCAAAAAACAGGAACAAGTAAATTAGGGCGACGTTTCGGACCTCCTGGAGCTTGATAAAGGACCAGGAGGTCTAAAACGTCGCTCTAATTTACTTGTTCCTGTTCTTTGATGCAATAAATAGTTTCTATGATTTCCAGTGAGTGCGGCAGTTCTGTTTTTTCATATATATATATATATATATAGTTTTTAAGGGGGTTCTTAAAGAAATATGACATATTTGCACCACTAATTTAAAATTACATTATTAACTTCATATCATATATTAAAATAGTAAAGGGTTTTAGTAATATGCTTTTTTGCAACAAGTGAAATATTTTCTTTGCAATAAGGTTTTGCTTACAGTGATTCCCTGTCCCTAGTGTTTGTCCATTCTGTTAAGCAATGTTTCCCAGTGATTTGTTATAGGTAACCCCAAGGTATGTGCTCTCTGACAAAGGTGTGTGCTGGAGCTCCATGGTCTAAGCAGATAAATCCACAATGAGTCATCCCCTGACACATATATGTGTAGTAGATATATGAAACTCAATTAAATAGTGTTAACTGCATTTTGATTAAATCTGCAGTGCCGTCTTCAATTATAGAACGTGATTCTTTAATTCTCATTAAGTCCTGGAAATGTATTTACAGTTTTTACATTCATATATAACCAATGTATGTATTAATATTTTTTTCAGGGTGGAAAGGGAGAACCAGGAGCAATCATTGCTGCGGATGGATCTTTAATAACAGAATTTGCAGGGACACTGGGACAAAAGGTAACATAATCCCTGCTGTCTGCAGGAATCCTACTAATCCTTAACCCCTTTACTGCCAGAGGGTGCCTGCATCGCTCTGCAGGAAGAACCAACCTTTGATGTTTGAAATTCCCAGACAAACTAGAATATATGATTTTCATTTAGCCCAACATATAGTTTTCAATACACAACCTTTTTGACCTAGTTACAGAGTTTTTATCACATTGACTATATAAAAGAAAGATGGGTCCATATGTAAATATTTTAATGAATTGCATTGTGGTAGCCAATTTAGAGTCTTATTCAACAGTACATCAATCAAAGAAGCCAATAGGACATTTTTAGGACGATATTCCCACGTGTGTTGATGTAGAATAAGCCCCTTAGTACAGTTGCAATAAGTGAGTGAACAAATACAGTAGTTGGAAGTATTTTAATTTTTGATTGCAGTCTATTTTAATTGAAAACAAATATTAAGGGTAAACTTTGTTCATTGGATCTAGCAATGCCCAGCATTCCATAGACTCTCCTTGCTGGTTCCATTAGTGCAGAGGTGGCCAACTCCAATCCTCAAGGGACACCATCAGGTTTTCAAGATATCCCTGTTTCAAGTGGCTCAATCTGTGGCTCAGTCAAAGCCATCTGTGCTGAGGCAGCTATGTCCTTAAAACCTGACCTGTTGGTGGCCCTTGAGGATTGGAGTTGGCCACCCCTGCATAAGAGGTTGTTCATTTTACAAACACGCATTTATTTCTATAAGTATACAGTTTACAGACCTCCGCGTTGTGCACAGAGTAGAGGAAGTCCATCACTGCAGGATGTTTTCAAACCTTTAGACATGTCTTTTTCCAACCTCTTTGTCCATCATAATTTATATTATTTTAATCAGATTTTTACTCTTCTTGAGTTTAGCAATTATGACAAGCAATTTCTAGATGATGTGTGTGTCAGCATTTTGCAGTAGGAATATTAACCCTGGAGAAAGCGAGTTCTTCTGCATGGAGACAAATAAAATGATGTTCTCCATAGATGTAGTACTGGTTAGTATTGAACGTTTCATTTCTCTTCAGAAAGAAGAAGCTTGTGAGGTTCTGAAAGCTCATACAGTACAAAATCTATGGAGTACACTTACATTGAACAATTAAAAGGAATCAGTACCTCAACTTTAGGTTTCCAAACTTAGATCTTATTATCATTTTATACCATTGCTAAATAAAATCTCTGAGTAACCATCACTTCGTCCTGTTTGCCCCAAGTATGATGTTACTTTCTAATTTTTAAGTTATCATCAATCCAATCTCTTTTGTTAGCCAAGTTTATCCTGGCATTAATCTTGAGTAAATAAAATCACATGCAGTTATATTACTAAAACTACAACTTCGTTGTGCATTAAAACTTGTCAAATTGGCAATTTATATCAGTTTACTAAAAGTTGTAATGTTCATTTTTCTTCCAGGGCGCATCTGGTGAAGTGGGACCAACTGGGCCAATGGTAATTATTAGCATTGTCATAGCCATTCATAATGTTAGATGTTGTTAGGTGCCTATTGCTACACGGGATCTCTTTTGCAAAAAAACATAATTTCTGAATGTAGTATTAACTGTGGTACCAGTAGCATGCTAAGAAATTCTTCTTTACAATTCTCCTTCACACTGAGCCATTTTTCAGATTGCTGCTTGCATGTACAGGTCAATTCATTCATTTATAGAAATGTACTATTTCTTTTAACTCATTAGAGATGAGTAAATTTGGATTTTTGGAATCTGACACCCTTGTTTAACGTGTTTATCGAATGTCAACATTATGTGAATTGTTTTTGTATTATTTTCAAGTCTATTTTTTATTCTTTGGTTTTCAAATTGTTCCACTAAAGCTGCATAATCTGTAAGTAAATATATCTGCCATTTTGCTTTTGCCAATTTTGTTTTGTACATATTTTTACCTGTGGCATATGCTTTTTAAGTAAGAATAAATCATTAATAGATCTAAAATGTATCTTTATATTGTAACAGAATAACTGTATGTGTTGTTCTATTACATTTTCCTCTCCCAATCTTATGCTTACCTAAATACACACATAAATTAATCACTACTAATTTATTATGGTTTAGGGCCCAGTGGGAGCACCTGGAATGAAAGGAGAGTTTGGTTTTCCAGGACGAAACGTATGTATTTTGGAATAAAGTATTTATGTGTACTATGGTGAATTGATATTACTATTTCATGGTGCATTAGCTGCCCACTATATACCCTCCACACCTCAAATAACGACAGACACATTGTGTGGGGAAAACAAGGCCACAGCTTTATTTATAATTTTTCAACCCGGGTTTTACCAACTCTTTCTAACCACCTGCCAGGCTGCCCAACTGTAGTACAGAGGCCCCAACGGCATCACCGTGGATCCTGACTTCCACTGCTACCCATACCAGGCGTAACGGAATTAATCCAACCACCCCCAATGAGGGCACCATTATATCAAGTATCCTTATACCTCTTGGTCTCTCCGAGCATGGCTGTGACAAATCTTATAACAAACTATATATTGCTATCATCCCCCCCTTTTTTTTAAGAGAACAGAATATTAGCACCTTAACAAATATGAAACATAACACAGGGAGGGTGGGGTCCCTTCTGCTTCGGTGGGCCGGGTGGAAAGAGGCACACAGCCCTCTAGCTCCCTGGTGCTATATCGCCTCCCCTCCCCCATATCATCAGCTCCTCCCCCCAGGCTTAACTCCACAGCTGCCATCGGGGAGAAGTGGAGCGGCGGGAGGAGGACGGCGTGCGTGTAGGTAATCCTGAGGCTGGAGAAGGGGGTGGAGAGGCTCGCACGTGCCATGAAGTGGCACCCTTGCCGAGTGCAAGGGCCGACTATGTATATAATATACACAAACACATATTAGGTGTAGCTATATCTATAGGAGTCTTATTGGATCACAGAAAGTGGTCACAATTACCAGCACAATAAAGTATAAAGAAAAAAGGTTTTATTAGTAGTGCTAGTTTGGACTAATAAAACCTTTTTACATTATACTTTCTGTGCTGTGCTTGTAATTTACACCACTTTCCGTGATCATATTAAACTACTATTTATGTTTTCTACCGAGCACCACGTTGTCTTGTTTAGCCAATTCACCCAGTGGGTGAGGTCATTTTATGTACTAGTATATATATATATATATATATAATGTATATTTAGACGTATACTGGGATAGTAATGGAATTGAACATGTAAGTAAATGAGACCTACTGTGCATTACTTTTTGCGGGTTGGGAAATGGTGTGACTTAATTTATTTAGTCCTTTCTTTCTTGGCGATTTTTCCACTTTATATAATATTATATTTATTTTGTGAATGGATCATCCAAGAGCCATATACAGTATGTGCCTCAGTCAAAGAGACAGAGACCAGTTCTCACAAACAGCGAGACATTTCACAATTCACCTGGCACAACATCAACTGGCTTAGGCATGAACTGAGGGGGTGGACTCTCACACAAACTCTGTATGCAAAAGGCAATAACTCATGTTTGCATAGCCAGTCAGACATTTATTTATAATGACAACTTCCATGGCTTTATCAACGGTAAACAAAAGGCCTTGGTTGCCTTAACTGTACCAACGAAGACTAAATATACAAAGCATATTTACAAAGTCTCGTGTTATCCCCTGGACTTCATTCTCACCTCTCATCTAACCAATCACTGGAATTAGTCAATTACAGGACAAAGTACTGATGACAAAAATATTATGATCCTCAGGACCCATTTTGTCTGTTCATATGTGAAAAGAAAATCAGTGCTGATTTCTGTGATGAGGAAAAAGGAAATACAGCCAATGTAAAATTATGTTATTAACCACGGCTTTCCTCAACTGGTTTCTGAACTGTGCATAAAAAGAATGAATCACTGGGTCTAGTAGGTGATTCAATGGGTGTTATTAGTATTTTATAGTTTTCATTATTACTATTTTATTAAAGATTGGTTGTTATGTTGATCCCCAAAATAGAGACCTACTTATTTGTTCTTCTCTGCACTAAAGCCACTAAGTAAGTGCCTTACCTACGGTGGGGAAGATTTTTGTCCCATTTCCCTTGATATTTACAAACAACTTCTGCACATTTTATTACATTATGCGTTTAACCTTTGTTTCAGTTGTGGCTATTTTTTTGCCTATCATTACAAAGAATCACTGGCACATTACCAAGTAACAGCTTGGTCTGAGCAATTTGCTTTCATTCCTTTTCAGACTACTTATAACAATAACTTTATTTCATATAGCGCTTTGCTCTCAGAGTACTTCACAATTACAGTCAGTTCTCAGATGAACTTACAATCTATGAACTTTGGTGCCTGAGACACACGGTGATAAAGTTAATATCCAAAGTCACAAGGAGCGGACACTGGGAATTGAATCAGGCTCCCCTGTCTCAAACTCAGTGTCATTATTTACAGTCAGTGTCTTTTTCTCACTGAGCCATTAAATATTAATAAGCTAAAGAGAGGATAATGCAGGATTTGAAAAAATTATTAACAAAAAAGACCACTGTTTTATTTTTTAATGCAGACCTCCTGCATGTAAGATTTTAACATTCGTCTAAACACAAGACATGGCAGAAAGCCAGGTGTTTTGCTACAGTTTCCCACTGAATACACCTCACTTTTATTTGATGCATTTGTAAAGCTATATTATTAGTGTGTTTAGTCATCTAAATGGACTAAAATGTTGATCTATTTGTTTATGTAGAAGTAAAGAAGATGGATCTGTGGATATGGCAATATGGAACAAACATAGATGAAAAACACACAAAACAATAATGTAATACGGATGAAAAAAGCTTGAAAAATACGAATACAACTCTCAAGTAAAATAAAATAAACGCTCTGCAAAAACATCCGCTGGTCAAGACCTTAAGAAAGGGTCTAAATATTAATTATATCACATAGTCAACTTCAGGGAAGCATCCTTCCTGATATTTTCAGTGACCATGCAATAGTGTCCTGTGTAAGGAAAATTAAACCGCCCCATTCAAGCCCTAAAGTTCTCCTCACTAGAACATTTAAAAACTTTAACCCACAACAGTTTCTGGATGACCTTACCAACTGCCCATGGCACAGAATCGATTTAATTCCCGACCCCGATTCTGCGCTCGACTATTTCCAATCCGAGTTCTTAAAACTCTGCGATACCCATGCTCCACTACACAAAATAAGGGTACGGGGGGCCCACCTTCCATGGGTTACACCTGACCTTATAGCACTCTACCAGTTCAGGGATGCCTTGTGGAAAAGCTACAAAGTAACTGGCACTACCAAGGATCTCAATCACTACAGATGCATGCGGAATATGTGCACAAGACAAACAAGGCACGCAAAAGCACAATATTACGCTGACAATCTCCACCAAAATACATCAAACCCAGCTAACTTCTGGAAGGTTATCAACAATATATTCCAGCCTCTTAACCATCAACAACCAAGTAATATCACTAAGGGGGATATTACTCTGACAAACCCCACTGACATTGCAAATGCATTCAATGATTACTTTGTGGGGTGTGCCACTAACTTATTAGTGAAACGCAGCACAAACCCCAAACATGAATCTCATCCTGGGAGTATCCATACAGTCCCACCCCCTCCCAACACTGCCCACAATTTTCAATTTAGCCCAGTATCTGAAGAGGAGATTACACAAGCGCTCCTCAAACTAAAACTAAGTAGCCAATGTGGACCCGACTTACTACAATCTAGGTTCCTACGACTTGGTGCCCCAGCCATTGCCAAACCAATTGCGTCCATAGTCAACTCTATCCTGTCTGCAGGCCATATCCCTAAGACCTGGAAAACTGCCAGAGTTGTCCCAATCTTCAAAAGTGGGGACAAAAACACTGTCTCAAACTACAGGCCAATCTCACTTCTCCCAATTCTATCCAAAGTCATGGAAAAATGTGTCCACTCCCAATTAAGCGATTTCTACACCAAGACAAATTTCCCTAGCCAATTCCAGTCTGGGTTTCGTCCCAAACACTCCACCGTAACTACCCTGCTAAAAGTTTGCAATGAAATCCAGTGTGGAATGGAACGGGGACAACTCACTGGTGCAGTATTCCTAGATTTTGCAAAGGCTTTTGACACAGTTGATCATGTTATCCTGCTTAACAAACTCCAGAGCTCTGGAATAGGGAAACATGCTTTAAACTGGTTTCAGTCCTACCTATCAGGAAGATCCCAACATGTGTCCATCTCAGGCTCTAACTCCAACCCCCTAGATATCACCTGTGGTGTCCCGCAAGGCTCTGTTCTGGGGCCCCTACTCTTCTCAGTGTTCATTAATGATCTTCCCACAGCTTGTAAGGAAGCCTCAATACACATGTATGCAGATGACACAATCCTATATGCACACAGCCATAGCCTCTCTGACCTTCAACACATACTTCAGTCTGACTTTTTGAGACTCGAAAACTGGATTTCTCAAAACAAACTGTTTTTAAACACTGACAAGACTGTAACAATGGTATTTGGGACCAAGACTAAATTTGTAAAGATTCCAGTGACTGAGCTCCTGATTAGAACCAATGCTAACACCACCCTAACACCTGTCACTAGTTTTAAATACCTGGGCTTATGGTTTGACTCCCACTTAACATTCGGGATGCACATTGATACCCTGACAACCAAGACCTATGCCAAACTAGGGGTACTTTACAGGAACAAATCCTCCCTAAGTCTCCTAGTCAGAAAGCGTATTGCACAGCAGATGCTAATGCCAATTATTGACTATGGAGACATAGTATATGGCTCGGCTCCTCAAACCCACCTTAGCAAACTTGACACCCTCTACAATTCAATTTGTCGTTTTGTTCTCCAATGCAACTATAACACACATCACTGCGAAATGCTCAAATAACTAGATTGGTCATCACTAGAGTCTAGGCGCAAAGTTCACCTTTCCTGTCTCACCCTCAAATACTTTCTGGGCAAGCTACCCAGCTACCTGAACAAGCTCCTCACCCCTACCACATACAGCACCTATCACCTGAGATCAGACTCCAAAAGACTATTCATGGTCCCAAGGCTCAACAAAGTATCCGGACGTTCCTCCTTCTCCTTCCGTGCACCCCAAAACTGGAACAACCTACCAGAGACTCTCATATCCACCACCAGCTTAAGTTCTTTCAAATCTAAGGCTGTCTCACACTTTAATCTGGTCTGTAACTGTTTCATACGCTCATAATATATATTTTCTTTAACTGTGCACGCAATGTCTCTGTATATAATGTATACCTTGTTCATTTATGTAACTGTACTTGTAACCATGTATTATTTGTTTTACTCTGTGCCTAGGACATACTTGAAAACGAGAGGTAACTCTCAATGTATTACTTCCTGGTAAAATATTTTATAAATAAATAAATAAATATACTCAACAGTTCTGCAGTGTGAGATAAAGGCTTTAACCCTTAGATAGTGTGGTGATGATGTTTAAGGACGTCTGAGGAGATTTATCTCCAGAGGTATATGAAATTTCTCACCCCAGAGTGTCGTCCTCTACGTATCTGATGGTTTATGTAATTAGTCACAAATTCTTATTGTAGCTGTCCTTGTTTGGGGTATCTTAAAGACATAAATATAATGCACAACAATAAAGTGATAAAGGTAAGATATAGCATCAATGTTTTACTGATCCAAACACTTATTAATTGCAGGGTCGTCCAGGAATAAATGGAATAAGAGGACAAAAAGGTGCACAGGGCGCCCCAGTGCCTGTAAGTACAAACATGTACACTACATATGTATCTGCTGTTGTTTGATTGTGTTGACAAGTGCAATGTTCTTTGGAATTGTCATAGGCTGGGATCAATGTTAAAGGGTCAATAAGACAGTATGTCATAGACTTGAGTGTGTTAACAAACGAATGAAGACCTTGAGGTTTTGAAAACTCTTGATACACAATTACAACTACAGAAAACTCCAGTTGTTCCATTAAAAGCTACCACAGCCGGCAGAAATCTTACTTTTTAAAACTGAATTAGCTGTCCTAATGGATTTTCATGTACATGTATAAAGCAAACTATCTGTCGTTCGACTTTCAAACTGCTTTCTAATGTTGCATCCTTCAGCAGCAAAATAGTTATTAGTAGTCATTAAAGATGGGGGAGAACCAAATCTGAGCCCCCCAAACTCACACAGTTCAAAATTATACAAACCACAACTCAGCCCCCAATGCCTAAAAAAGAGGCAGAACCTTGTTTTGACTTTAGTTCAGAGGTAATACCCTGCGTGCATTCAATCTCAGCTCCTCCCCTACTCACTCCCATCGCCCAAGTCCCGATCCCCAGCTCCTCCCCACCAGAAGCTTCTGCTGATCCCCAGCTCCAACACACTCATCATTCCCCATAACCCCATCATCCATCACCCCCTACACACGCCCCTTCATACATTGTACCATACTTTATGACCTTCGCACAACACCTGATCAACCGTTTCTTTAAGATGATTGTAGACTCTCATAATTATCCACTCCCTTCTATTGCCTTGAAATTTGTCGAAGGCCACTGTAACAGCATGGGGATTAAGGAAAAGACTTCCTTACAATACAGTTTTGCAGAAAAGTTAATTTATTTAAATGAAAAAACATGTCCCCCTTTTCGATCTGGGGAGAAGTTGGGCCACACAAAGTTACATCAACTTCCTTTCACTTGATGGCCCATCTAATTATTTGACCATCAAGACATCCCACTAAGGACTGATTCATTCAGTCCCTAATACATTTGGAGATCCCATTATGACCTGAAACTAAGGTTCATGCTCTGCAGATGAACATACATTCAAATGATCATACAAATTGCCCCCCACATTTATTTAAGACTCAAATTCCTGGCTTTCCTCTGCCACAAGAAAAAGTAATTTTTTTCTTTTTATTTCACCTAACTTTAGAAAAGGGTAGGATGAACACAAATAAAACCAAGTCAATGGTGAGTTATCTTTAAAATAAATACATAAATAACATATTTACAGAATATGTCTCAAAATCATAATTGTCATCATCATTACCAGAAAAAAAAAAAGGAATTTTGTTTTCATTTAAATGAGAATATCTGTAGCAGTAATACCAGTTTTTGTTTCTTTGAATTGTATCTGGAAAAATAAATGTCAGGGCTGGATTTTCCCATACAGTATGTACCATATCTTATTTGTGTCTGAACAAATCCTTTACTCTAAGACTGAGACTCTTAGCTGTGGAATAGATATTAGTTTGGAACGATGAAGCGTTAGTACTTGTAGCCATGAGAGCAGTAAAGAAAACTAAGATGAGTCATTCTTCACTTCTGTATCATACACATGACAGGGTCCTCGAGGACTACCTGGCCCACCTGGACCTCCTGGACCTGTTTTGAACACGAAAGGAGTAAGTATCTCCCCCAGATTAACTTGCCTGAGCAGTGAAGGGTTAAACAGTTGCCGTTAATTACGTTGCTGTGTAACAAATGTATTTTTTTTCTAAATCCCAAATAGACTCTTTATCCAGTCCCTACCAGACCTCACTGCAAAATGCCTGTAAGTTCTAAATAAAAGTCCTCCATATTTAATATTAAGCGCCCAAAGCTATAACAGAGCAATATATGCTCTCCAATTTTGCATTCACTAACCTGCATGTTTTATACTGCTAATTTTATGTTGAAAATATGCATATTACAGTACTTAGGAAAAAATACTGTCTGTCAATTAAATTTACAGGTAAGAATAATTGAGGAAGTGCCTAGACACAAAATATCTTTATTATGGTCTTAAACATCACTGACTTGTTTTGTGCTTAATTTAGCATTTTCATTACAAACTACAATGTATCCTAATTGCTTTCTAAATGTCACAAGAATTGGTAGGCAGCGGGTCACGTATGCACACAAAATAATGTTTCTTCTGATTCAGTGCACCTTATTCTGCATGTGGCTTCATCAAATGTAAGAAGCTTGTGAATGGAGTAGCTTTGAGTCTTCCCAAACTTCAAGCTGACTTGCATGGTGTAACATTGGACGAAAGTACCGTAATACATTGAAACTATGGAGGTTTCTTTATTTAACTGCAATAATGAAGTTCAGGGCACGGTCACATGGAAATTCTGACTAAAGTCAGTGCTGGAATACATTATAGCCTTCTTAAATAAATAGGCTATAAGGTATCTTCCTGTGCCAGAAGGTGTCTCAAGGCAGAAGATTGCTTATTAGATATGCTTCTCTATCCCAGAAGAGGGTAACGTGCTTTGTATAGGTATGAGCAGTCAATGAGAAGTAGAGTTCAAAACTAAGTATGCTGTGACAGTGGTGCTAGCGATCAGTTGGTTTAGCTCACACTGCTAGAGCTGTTGTTTTAAATAAGAGGTTGTGTGGGTTCAACTTCTGATCCTCTTGGGTCTGACACCACACCCCATTCCTAAGGTGCCTTAGACTTGTCAACCCAATAACACTTTGTATGCTATGAGAAGTCAGCAAAATCACTTCCCGCATTTTGTAGAGTTTTTATTTTTTATTTTAAAATAAAGTATTTCAATTCAGTATGTATCTGGCACTGTGGCAGATGAAACACTGAATACTTTCGTCTTTGTTCTCTTATACCGTAGCCATTTTTGTGCATGTCCTTCATTTGGCATGAAAATGAGTGCTCATACTTGTTGTAGCTCTCTGGATTCATTTAAAAGCAGACTACTTTCACTTCCTGGTTGACAGTTTAATTTTCCTTATGGATCACACCTGAGATACCTGTGAGATACGCTAAAACCTAGATTTACTACACATGTGAGCAGTGAGCATTTCAAAAGTAGGATGTGACAGTGATACTACCCATCAGCTGGTTTGCTCACACTGCTAGAGCTGTGGCCTAGAAAAGTGGTGGTTGGGGTTTTCTAGTCCTTACACAGTGCATTTTTTGTGTAAAAAAAAAAAAAAGTGCCGGTACTAACAAAATTGGTACTAAAAATCAATAATACAAATCAAAATGTTTAACATTTATAGATACTGTTTATTACTCTGATCTTCAAAACATACAAAAACTAGAGTTTCATAGCAAATTCAATTTTTTCATCAAGTTCTCGTCTGACAAAACATCCTGGGTGGGTTCCTTTCTTTGGTGCCTGTGATTGAGCATCGTCCTTGAAGTAACCATGAATCAACGTATTTTGTAGGCTGGAATCGTGGGCGGGGGTGGTCCAACAACTCTGATGAATAAAAGTGTGGAAACGGTTTTCATCATCAACAAAACTCTGGTCGGGCTGATGATCCAATTAATTTGTGAAAATCCTCGTTCACATTCACTTGAAGAAAGGGAAATAGTACTTAGAGCGTGTAAGTGCAGCACTTTTGCCGGATATGTTTTTGGTCAGATACTCACGAAATCCGTAAATCATATCTCTTTGTTTAGTTGAAGTCTAATCTACAGGTTTCTAACTTCCATCTCTCTGAATGTCAATTGAGTGTTAACATCTTCAGGCCACTGTTTTTGATCAAGCACGCAAGATCGCTGTGCTAAATTAGCATCTTCATTATCAAGCAGCCATTTTTCGATTGATTCTTTTAAATATCTGTAAAAACCATCCGGATCAATTGGAGGATTATTTTTGCAATCTTTTTTGTGAAGTGAAACTCTCAGGAAGCTGAGACGTCCACCAGTTTTGGGGGCATTTTCATAAATAGGGCCTAGGATCGTCTGTGTTTCTTCAAAAACATGTACAAGAGCTTTTATCTTTTGATCTGCTCTGTAAAGGTCCATGTTGCACTCTTGCAAGTCCAAGCTCAATTTCGGACAAATTTTGAACACATCAACCCTCACATGTGCATTTCTCATTTTTGTCTCTCGTAGAATAATGCTTCGTTTCTTCAAAATGTTGCACCAAAACTTGATAATTTTCCCACACCATGAAACTGACTGGAAACTGGATGCCACCCATTGCATGCTGAAGATTCATCTAATTTTTAACAATTGAACCTCCAGCAAGTTTGTGCACACTTGCAATTCTCTGCTATTTTTCAGCGACGCCTGATAGAAGAGCTAAAGCTTATCAATGAACGCATTAAATCTATTGATTCCAGAGACCTTTTTTTTTACCGTATCACTGACTGACAGTTCTATCCTGTGATTAGGCAAAGCAGTCCAGACGAGGAAAAAAGCGGAGCACTGTGAGAATAAGTAAAGGGGGGGCTACAAACCTTGCATGAATAAAAAAAATCCTTTATTGATCCAGCGACATCAGGAAAAATATATGTACATCTCGGACGCGTTTCGCGCAACAGCGCTTTGTCAACAAGTAGCCCCCCATGTACTTGTTCTCACAGAGCTCCGCTTTTTTTCTCGTCTGGACTGCTTTGCCTATACCCCTCTTCAGCGTGATGGATGTGGATCAATTGGACAGCCTGCAGATCATACCTGCTGTGAGTACGCCTGTATTCTTTCTTCATATGGAGAGACTATGTATGTGTGACACTAGGGAGTTAGTCCAGAACATTTGACAAGATAGTGTGTTCATATACAGTCTATTCTTGTCTATCCCCAGGACACATATATAATTGACTTCTCACCTCTGAGATTACATATATACACACCAACACAGTGGCACTCATGTTAACTCACATGGTTCCTGTTCATTACAAGTTCTTCATTTCTAAGGACATTGTCATGTGAAGCTTGAGCACTGACACAGAGAACTCCGTTTCTCACTCCAAATTGCTATCCCGTGATTAGCACAGTGCCACACTAGTCCTTCATTAGTTTCTTAACTCCACTGTTACACCCCAACCTCACAGCCGCACCACCACACGCAACACAAACTAAATCATTTTTCAAGTAGTCTTCTGTCATCCCATAATACTAGAGAAAATTGAGGTAAAGAATTAAAAGTTCCTTTTGCTATAACACTTTGAAGATTGACCAACTCCAAAAATAATTTTACCAGTGTGTTCATTCCACTATCCGTGACACACATTCGAACTTACACGATTAGGGTAGATTTTTGGCTTAGGGTAGTTAACTTGTCGATTATGAATGAAATTTTACTTTTCGACCTAATAATTTCTTTAGCCAAATGTGATTCACGATGTTAATACGTGCATTTGCATTATAAAGAATACGACCCATGTCAATTTCGTTTAGTTCTTGCAAATCAATTTCAGATTCAAAATCATTAAACGATTGGTTTTCTTTTGGCACTTTATATAAAAATTTGTTGGCGGTAATCACTTTTTCGCAAGATAACACCTTTAAAAACACGTTTAAAGGTCTCTTTGTCGGCTTCCTTGTGATCAAAAAGTTTTTTCTGCAAGAACATCAGTTGTTGCTGTCGATTTTCATCTCATTGTTGGCCCATTGTATAGATATTTTCATTCCTATCTTTTTTTCAACTCCGAGAGTTCCAACTTTTCGGCAGGTCGTCCAGCCTAGTTTCTTATTGCGAATAGATAGTCAATCATATTTCATGTAAAAATTGTTTTTTTGATCCAAATTCAACACCAGATAAATCAGGAACAGAAACCGATGCCGTTAATTTTTTTTCTCTCACTTCATCACTTGTTCTAGCTTTTTTATTCACGGGAGGTGGAAAGAAACTCATTATTTTGATTTTCAAAGTTGGGGTAATTTATGAACAAAAATGAATATGCTATAAGGCTTTCCAAAAGGAAAATAAAAATAAATAGAAAAAAAGTCCTGTAAACGGTACAAAAGAGCCTCAGGCGCTAAGACCAACGTGACCTAAAGATGGTAGATGTACAACCCAACAATAACACTTACAAAAATTAAAGCTTTACAGATCACAAGATAAGTAAATACAGAAATTAGTAGAATTAAAAAACCTCAAATGAGAAATCATATAAAGTCACACAATGCCAGTTAAAAAAGGAAGGTACTGCTCTCTCACCAGAGAGAATCAATCGCGAAAGCATACACACAAACACACACAATTCCACCCCCCTACAGCACAATACCCCACACCTCCCCTCTACAGCACAATACCCCACACCTCCCCTCTACAGCACAATACCCCGCAACTTCCCAACCAGCATAATAACCCACAATCCCCCCTACAGCACAATGCCCCATAATCCCCCTGCCCCCTCTACAACACACACGCAACAAGCAACAAAAGTACTTTTAGCATATAAAATATCAACGTTTGCTATTTGGTTATGTTAAGATGGAAGCTGGAGAAAATGGCATTTTCTGGATGTGTTTTGGGAATGCTTTTTAGCAGCCTAATGTGCAAACACTACATCCCTTGGCTCCGAACATGGAAACAGGAGTGGGTTAGCCCCTTCTCTACTCAAAATAATTGCTGAGCCAGTAACCCCTAAAGCATTGGCATAAAGGGGATAAATGGACCCACAGATTCTTATACAGCAGATGTACCAAGATCCATATTAGCACATTTTGTTAATGAAACACCAAAAATCTTACTTGCTGAGAGAGATAAACACACAATCACAGCAAGCTCAAGAAACCCCAAAACCCACCAATATATATATATATATGGGAACACAAAAGAAAAAGATACCTCTGAAATAGCACTCAGACAAATAATTGCAAAAATATAAAGGGTACTTTAATAAAATTCAAAAGATAACAGAAAAACAAACAGCTAACCAATGAACCCGCCTGACTATAATAGATTAGTGGACAAAAGAAAATAACAAAAGTTAATGTATACAAAACCCAATAAAAATAAAAGAAAAAATATGTATGCTTTTTTATTAATCTCATCTGTACTGCAACCAGCCTACTATAGTGTTTTTTTAACACTTCAACTGTCATCAATTCAGCACCATGGTTTTCTTTGATTGTATGCTTTTGTTAGTTTGTATCTTTGACCTTTTTGTATGATGTCCTTCAGTTAGCAATATTCCTTGGGACCGGCCGGTCTGATTTATTTCACTGCAGGAAATTACTTTTTCCTTCAGTGAGTTAGGTCTATTCTTTGGGGCATCAACTTTTCTTTTATTTTTATTGGGTTTTGTATACATTAACTTTTGTTATTTTCTTTTGTCCACTAATCTATTATAGTCAGGCGGGTTCATTGGTTAGCTGTTTGTTTTTCTGTTATCTTTTGAATTTTATTAAAGTACCCTTTATATTTTTGCAATTATTTGTCTGAGTGCTATTTCAGAGGTATCTTTTTCTTTTGTGTTCCCATATTTAACTTTTCCTCAAGCACCACCTACAGTTTATTTTTTCTATCTGTTATAATTATTTCAGGTATATTTTTCCTGATTTAAGTAGGTTATTTAGACTTTGCATTAATTTTTTGGAAGTGATGCGGTATTCATTTTTGTGTCTTTGATATATATATATATATATATATATATATATATATATATATATATATATATATATATAAATTAGTGTCAAAATGAGAAATGCCCAATGCTACATCCAATATGACAAAAAAATATATTAGTACAATACTTCAATGCTGATATTCTCATGAATAAGAGTTATTTAGTTAAACCCTTTGGCCAAGGCTTTATAAGCCTGCAAGCCACGCCAAGGCATAACCAAATTTGAAGGTCCAAACTCTACCTGGTTAGCGAAAGGCCTCAGTTGTCACCCGGTCCTGCGCTCCAATGAAGAAGTTGCCCAATTTCTGGCGCTGACCAGTGGAGGAGGGAGGCACAACTCAAATGAACGGCAGCTAACTGCCGTGAAGAGTTGGGACCCGGGCGCTCCAACGACAGCCAGCCGGGCCCCCCACACTTACCGGGACAATTATTCCGGCTCTTCCCACCTGCTTATCGGCCCATCCGCATTGCATCACTCGAAAAATTAGGTGACGCACACTGTACCCCACAAAAAAAAAAATGGTATTACACCATTCTAGGCATTAGGTTGGTGCCTTAAACTTATCAACTCTATACAGTCAGTATGGAATCATATTTTGTGCAAAAATCATTCTCCCGCACAACCGATCCACCACTGGAACCTCCGCTAGAAGGTATGTTTTAGCGGTTAAGGTATGGGGTTAGTTTTAGGGGTTTTAGCGGTTAAGGTAGGGGGTTAACTTTAGGTATTTTAATGGTGAGGGTAAGGGGTTAACTTTAGGGGTCTTTAGTGGTTAGGGTAGAGGGTTTTAGGGTAATGGCTTACAGTAGAGGGTTTTAGGGAAAGAGTTAAGCTTAGGCACCTACCTTAGCTGTGAAACAGCGGTAACCAAATGTCCAAGATCGCTCCTTTAAATATACTTTGCAGAGCATTAGCGCATCTCCCTGTCATGTATCTCTGGTGTGCTCCTTATTCAGCATGCATATGTGTCTCCTTAATTTGTTTGGAGACGTTTGAGGAGAAATATATATATATATATATATATATATATATATATATATATATATATATATATATACAGTGGTTGACAAATCACCAAAAAATCTACTCGCCACACAAAAAAATCTACTCGCCACCTAGTACCAAACGTGTGCTGGGCCAAAATCCACTCACCCGGGGCGAGCAAATGTATAGGTTTGTCGAACACTGTTATATATATATACACAATGACGGACTTTAATAAATCCATTCGGATTTTTTAGTACCAATCCGCAGACAGTTTTTTTGGGAGGGGAGGGAGCACTGATTTGAACATTCCTACATTTTATATACTGTACATGCATACTGTACGCTCTCATTGGTATCTTTGAACAAAGTTCAGTCCCTCAAGTAAATACCGTTTTTATATGTAGAGCTGCTTTCCCCCCCTCCCCCCCCCCTTATGGGAGATCTTGCTATTGCTACAGATGTCATGGTACTAAATACCTGTGAGGGTCCAGGAGATACTGAGGGTCCGCGATGGTAAGGAAACAGGACAGGCTTTTGGTGATCCTTCAGGCTCTTTGCATGGTTTCAGCGCCTCCAGTCATAGCAGGCTCCAGATGTACTGGAGACCCCACCATGACAGTTCTCAAGTATACCTCTACCCAATAGACTGTTACTTAGGCAGAGGTATATAAAACAGGATCCTTTATTGAGGCAGCCACTGCAGTTGTCATTACAGCGTATGAATGGGTTTTCAGGATCAGTCCCAGGCCTCTGGATGGTACTGGACTTCTTGCAATCTTGAGGCCTTGCAATCTGGTAGGTCTCCTACCCCTCAACCCCTTAAGGGGCTGAGAGCCTGTCTCCTCCTGGCCAGGAGAGACTCAGCTCCACTCCTCCTCAGACCAGACTCGCCACTAGACTCTGTAATTTAGGACACTTCCTCCCTAAGGCACACAGGGGGAGGGCACAGAGTCTGCACCATGATTGGCTGTACACAGACTCAGTTCACCTCCACCCCAGTCACTCAAGGAGGCAGCATGAGGGGGGGTAAACCCCACAGGACAGCCTACCACTGCCTATAACTACTAGGACTTACGTGACAGGAGGTAGAAAGTATACTCTGGACCAGCCATGGCTACATATACATCTGTCACACTGTCGGGAAAGATGTCAAAGTAAGCACAACAATTTTCTAAATGATATTTTTATGCCAGAGATGTTTAAAGCATGCTCCATGATACAACAGCTTCTGACAAACAGAATAAAGGAAGGATATGCAAACATGTTTATTTATGTCAGCATATCTCTGAGATCCGGGCTGGAAAATATTTGATGATTAATGTAGTTGTTACTGTCAGGAAAGTGTCATTTTATTTATTGCTGTCTCTTATTCAACCTGTGAAAATAATCCATCATTACCCAAATCTTCTTTTTGTCTTTATAGTTTAAATGTATTTTTTTTTTTGCAGCTTTGTTAATGTAATAGGCAATAGTCAATCATTGCATGTAATTGACAGCATGGTGTATGTGAAGGCAGCATGCTAAGCACTAAACAATTAAAGGGGCAGTCCTGTATAGCAGAGCAAACATGTAACCAATGTATCTGTGTAATTGGCTACCTTTGAAAAGATGAGTAACCCCACAAGGCAATTTACAGCATATTGAATATGACCCATTCAAGTGAATATGTTATATATATATATATATATATATATATAAAATCATAGAGACTGCCTCTTTAAATGAACAGAATAGAGGAGAATGAATGTAATAAGACGTTTGGGTCCGAGCATGCTCCAATATCTAAATATTAATCACAGGATCAACATTAACATATGAATTGAATATGTTTGTCTTTTGCAGGTAGACACTACTGAAGGTGTAGCCAGTATGTGCGGTATGTGTATACTGTAAATATATATATATAAATGTATTCTGTATAGAGTCTTGCAATTAGCAGTTGAAATAGTTAATATGGATGGAATGATTATACTTCTTGGTAAAGGTTAAAAACAGTAAGGATAAAATGTAATAGATTGGTAAAGTAGGTTATGTTATTTTATGATACCGTTCTTGGAGTTTAGTATATTGTATATAGTATTGTCTTGTGTAATGTTATCCACTACTCCTGGACATAAAGGCTACTCACTAGAAAGCTACAGTCAGCTTGCCCTATTTAAAGCAGCCTTCCATTAAAAGAAACCTGGGTGGGAAAGAAGAGGTCTCCGGAGCTCAACCACATTGATTTCACTTCTGGGGAATCACTGCTTGCCAAGATACTGACTGTACTGTACCTCCGCAGGTGCTACTTGTGCTGCATGGAGGTTTAAATGTTTAAATCCCCTGTATCCTAGGCATCCCACCTGCTCCTTTAAACAAGTTCAGGGAATAAGGTTAAAAGGTGTGTGTACCTCTCTGTACATTCAGCAGCTTCCTACTTAGTCTGAAGATATTGAACAAACTTTTTTGGTGGCACCAGCTCTGAAGGGGTTATTTATTAAAGTGTGATGGTGCCGACTGGACACTGTCCCACGAAAACTCCCATCGTCTTCACGTCTTTAACGTCCCATCTAAAAAACACATCTGGAATGCTCAGCTAGGGTTCTCCTTGTACATATTTCATTTTACACACTTTAAAAAGTAATATTTTTATTATTTTTTTGCATTCCTGTTATTCTGTTTCTGCAGATGCGAACTTAATATGTTAACGTAGAAGAATAGCATGATAGGGTATATAGGTGGTACGCTATTTCCTCAGTCTTTCAACCATGTCTGTAATCCCCACAAGTTAAAGGGTAGATGTGTGATGGCCATTCACTAGAATGGTCACTTTTGCTTGATCACATGTATAGTCCATTAATGAATCTAATTTAAAAGCATATATATTATACACATTGTATATTTCAAATGATTTCAAGCCACTGTCCTACAACACTATACATTGAAAAAGCAGTACATTATGGCTGCCTTTTGTAGGTCCCCCCTTCCACAGTTTCACAAATCTATTAACATGTCAGCAGATAACAGGCAGGACACCTTCACCATAATTCCCAAGGAGAGGCAGGAGAAAGACTCGGCACTACTTGGCCCTCTAAACCATGTATTTTCATCTCCAAACATCCATGTCAATGTATACATGTGTCTCTGTGTGAACCCTGTTTCTATGTTCAACTGACACTTCAACTCCATTACAAATTCCCAACTGTCCCCCCTAGAACCCTGCGCTGGTGGCTCATCCAAAGGTTCCATGAGCAGCAGCTCAGCTCTTGCACTGTCTTTGCCTCCTTTAGGGCATTACTCTTTCAATATTCTGTGAAGATGTCTTTCTGGTGCTGGAGAAAAATGAAAGTCCCATTCATTTAAAGCAGCAGTCCAAACTGCCGGGTTTTTTAACGTTTTACTTTTTTCCTTTTAATATGGACATCATTACAGTCCACACAATGATACGTAATTAGCTAAGTTGCCGATCGATCGGTGAATATTCGGCTCGAGGGTTCAATAAATGGCTGTCAGTGCAGCATAAGAGGACCAAAGATGCAAAGTTCTGTGGGGAAGATCATGTGACCAGGCAGTCACTAGATACAATTAGTTCACTGCTAAAAAGAGAAGGGGCCTGTGTTTCTAGCATATACATTATACACATTCAGAGGAGTCCCTTACTGCAAATAACAGTAAAGCGAGTTGATAATCTCCGACGTTCTTTGTTAATATTAGTTGATTGTCCTGGCACATGTTCCATCTGGGATTCCAATAGTAAACGATTGAGAACTACTATTATAGACATATACACCGTTATCGGAGTCCAAGAATCCATATATATTAAATGAGACGTGGTAGTTCTGAACCAAAACAAAATGTGAATGGAACGAACAAGCTTCATTGACTTCAGGCCGGTTTTACCTATGGTGCGCCTTTAGGCACTCACCTTTTTGCCCTGACACCCTCCTCCTCCTTCAGTGTCACAACGTCAAATGACGTCGCAACGTCACGTGGCATCAAATCATGCCGTGACGTCGCGTTTTTATGGTAACGTAATGCCGAAGCTGGAGGAGGGAGGTGACGGAACGGAGCACCGGCCTTCCCAAATCTTCCGGAGGTGGTAAATGGGAGGAAATGGAGGCGGTGGGGCGCTGAAATGTCGCCCCCCCCCATGGATTTTGCCATCCAATACCTAGTGGGCCTATTGGGAAATACGGGCCTGACTTCACTGATGTTCGAAATAACCTTGTAATGAGTAAGACTTACTCCAAATGACTGTGGAGAATGGCAGATAAGTAAGCCTTCATGTATCAATAATATGTATAGTAAGGGATTCTTCTCAATTAATTATTCATTTTTTTTTCTCTCACAGGTCCCAAAGGAGAAAAGGGCTCTTTTGGACTACCTGGCTCATCAGGTTCAAAAGGAGAAAGAGGCGATGTAGGCCCACCTGGGCCACAAGGTGCAGTATAATAAATAGAAATATAATACACCAGTCATCACTTTTGTAAAAATTGTTGAATGTAATTGATATTTAATTCTATTGCCTATTATTGAACACAAAAATGAAGCTATTAGTTCTGCTTCAGTGAACTAATGAGTCGGTTATGGAAAGCGTTAAGGATCATACTTAGTAAGCAGCGCCACTCCATGAGACATATTTAATGCTGCAATAATCAGTGTGGCCCTTTTCGACCCTTGGAAGTGAATGGTCGTAAGGTGTTTTCTGGTACCAGAAGATGTCTTATGGAGAAGCACTGTTTAGTACATGTTACCCTTTAGGGTCTGTTCATTTTAATAGGTGGAAGGTGTCTTATGGAGTAGCACTGCTTAATAAATATGGTCCTGAGGGTGTATTTTAAGTTCTATGCTGCCAGATTTGTTATGGATCGTGATACCTTTTAATGGAGTTTCTCATGGTACATGAGCTTTGGAGACCTCACAAGTCCTTTGTTTCAGCTTTCGGTGTACCTGGAGAGGATACTTGGGAAACAAAATTTGGAATTGTACATATGAGGAGGTGGCTTGCCACGTCTTGAAAGTTCATGTACTAACAACATCTCTGAAGACATTGATATGTTAAAAGGTATCACAACCTGTAACATGCAACAAATTAGACCAATATGGCATCTGGATCTGTGAACTAAACCTTTTCATGCTAATATATGAGTCTCTTCCATCACTAATGGAGCCCAACTACTGTATATACATGTGTTGTATCTAAAACAGACTGATAGCACTATTTTATCAGACATGATTTTCTTTGTTAGCTTTCTTCTAGAGCTACAATGCATTTTCTGTGAAGAAGTTCTGGTAGACACTGTTGGACTTTATGGTATACAAGGTTTTATATAACTTGTGTGATGTGCATTGATTGTTACACACCGATGTAATACTAAAACAAAACAAAAATTGCAGTAAGGAAGGTCTACTTATCAAAGTCCCAAAACTGGAGTAAAATTACAGCAAAAAATTAAAACTGATTTATTAACGTAAAGGATTTATTTATTTTCTCCTTTGATACATTTGGTCCTGATCTGCACCAGCTTTGCCCCAGTTTGGTTGCTGGTAGACTTTGATAAATCGACCCAGTGGTATTACTATATAATCAAATACTCTTGAGATTCGCAGATCTGTAGCTATGATGTTTTTATATTTGTTACCTACCAACAATAGCCTTCTTTTATCTGGGTCTCAGTTATAAAAATGAATTGTCAAACTCCAGAGCCTGTTTACTTGACACCATCATATCACATGCTATTATGCATCAATAATCTATTTTGGGCATGGTTTGAAATTATTAATTGTCATGAAGTGTTCATTACATTAATCAGCATAATTGTTTTAATATTAATTAAATAGATAAATTGCACACACCATATGATAACATTAATGCTGTTAATTTATTTCAGGTTCACCTCTGAATACCCCTTACTTGAACCATTACCTTGCTGGCATAAAGGTAACATTTCTCTCTGTAAATTTGGTTGTAATATAGTTGTATTCTGCAACTAATTGAGTGTTAAGCCATAAGTGTTAGAAAGGCCAAGTAACAATCTGCCATGTATTGTAGGTCCATTCTAGGACTAAAGGAGTAACTAACTCTTCATCCTACACTTTTATGTCCAGTGTTCTTATTTGTGTACCTTCTCGTTTACCAGTGGTTGTAAATACAAATCATGTGTACACATTAATCAGAGACCTGTTAGCGCTATACACTATAATTTGATCTATTGTACAGTATGAGAAACTCTCATTATTAGTCGAACATACGTTATCACAGCCTAAGCTAAACCTACCCTTCTTCAGGACCAGTAGAACGACTTGATTTTTCAACAACATACTAAAACGCTACGCACATGGTTGGTGCTGTATGAAAATAATTTAGTGATGTTACTTGTTATTCATTTACAAGGGTGAAAAAGGGGAAAGGGGAGATTCAAACAATGGGGTTTTCGTACAAGCACCACCGGGGCCTCCTGGCAGACCTGGAGAAATGGTAAGTAATATTTTCTCATAAGAAGATCATTGTAGAATAGTAGATGTAGACAGCACATTTGGCAGTATTTCTCATTAGTGGTGTCTCTATGGCATAAGCAATCAAGGTAAATAACGAAGTTCAAGATATCATCTACACATTTGTGGACGTCATTGTTCTACATACAGTACTCATCAGTGGTAAGTGTACTGATTCAAACTGACATGATATGCATTGTGGTCCATATTTACTTAGCAGTCTTCTGCCTTAAGGCACATTCCGGCGCTGGTAGTCACCTGGCAGTCCATTGACGTGAAAGGGCTGTAAAGGGTCTTCCAGCAACAGAAGGCGTCTTATGGCAGAGGACTGATTTGTAAATATGGTCTTGTATTCTTGGCTAAGGAGAGAAGACAGTGGAGCCCTGTAATGTCGATCTGCATAGAAACTCAAAAAAGCTAGCATCACCATTGTTTCTGATTCATATGTAGGTAGTCGAGAGTGGGCAATTAGGAAGTTTGAGCTTTCCCCCCTTCATTCAATTTTACAGGATATAATTTTTTTAATAAGAGACTGTGGGCATTTTCTATACTGCCTGTGCCTCTTTCTGTCCATATTTTTTTACCCTTACCTGTAGCAGAGTCCCCCGACGTCCATGGAGACCCCAGTTCCTGAGATATTGTTGTTTTTTTGTGTCAGTTTTTGACAAAAAAAAACTCCAACAGATATGGCTGTTTGGTCACAAATAGAAAGTCACAACGTCATCTCCTAATGATGTTGCAACTTTCTATTGGCCACCGGAGTAAACCCACGTTCATTTTATAACCACCGGGCAAGTATTGCCGCTCGTCGATAGGGAATTGGGTGATCCTCAGAGTTCAAAGGACCCCGGCTAAAATCAGAGGGACCCATTGCTTCAAGCTATTAAAAGTATGGGGAACCGCACAGATTGGTACAGTACGTTAACATAATGGGAAAGCGTTTACATTTCTAATATATATTACCAAAGAACATACAGTATCAATTGAACTAAGAAATATTGAAAGGTTGGATAAAGTTCATAAATAAGAGGCTTTGGGCAGTATGTTAGATTGAGTTTAGAGACAGAAAATAATGCTAATGGATTTTGGAGTTTTATGCAGCATTATATAAAAAGAAAGAGAGAAAGGGGAGTTAAAAGGTTTTTTTAAAGGATTTGTATTGCTTTCACATATAAAGACACAGCACCAACAGTAATTTACTGTATTCTGAAGCAATTGTACTGTATGTCTATTGAGTGAACTTACCCGAATGTGTATTCTGCAGCAGCACTACAGGAATATCTACTTGGAAAGCATATAGAATGAGGATGCTAACACTGATTACAGTACAAGTTCCATATAGACACACAGCATTGTAAATCAGGGTTCTGATATTAACCTTTCACAGTGTTCAATTATGTTATGCCTGGAAAATACAACAGGTTATTCAAACACAGATCTTATGCATGGAGCACATGACAATTATCATGGATATGATGAACCTGTAAGCTCAGTCACCTTTCAAAGCAACTGATTTAGTTCATTTCATTTGAATTGTAAGCACCAACCCTTTATCTTCCACACTAACTTGGAATTAGTAAAGGAGATTAAAACTCCAATTTCTTAATAAGCAAATGGGATTTGTGACTTCTAACACGTATGGAAATGTTGCGCTTTCAAGATACCTAGAAATGCAGATAAACTTCATTTTGCTCATCCAGCCAATTCCAGAAATCCACAGGATGTGGCATGCTCCTTGTTATATTGATACAGAAGACTAAAGTCCTCCTCAGCCCCTTTATAAAAATTAGTTTACAGTATGTCTTCTTAGAGATTTTTGTTAATGGTCCCATTGCATTTTTGTTTGTATAGGGGCCAAAGGGGGATTCTATTGTTGGTCCAAGAGGTCCCCCAGGAGTGCCTGGACTTCCCGGACCTCCTGGATATGGCATCATTGGTCCACCTGGACTTCCAGGACCCCCCGGGCCTCCAGGACCTCCCGCCATATTTGGTTCAGGTTTGTCACTTCATGGTAGCCTTTATCATTGGGTGAATGTGTATGCTAAATCAACTAAGGTATTATTTTCTGGCAAATAGACAATATTTCAATAATTTCAGGAATAATCAGACAATACAGCAGGCAAAGTGATTTTATCCACAGAAGGAAGTAATACATGTTGATATGAAAACATATTAATCTGCATATTATTGAAGCAATAGAGCCTCATAAAGCCACTCAACGTTTACTCTAATTTGTAAAATAACAAAATATGGTTGTTTACTAATGCCTGTAGAGTGCATGCTTGTTCAAATCCTGCAATGTGTTGCAGTTCTTTCCGGCAGCAAAGTGTTTAAAGGACCATAATGTGGCTAACGTTTGGAAATCTAGAGCTATGGATCTCTGACACATAATACCAACTTCTTTGGGTTTATCACTGAATGAAACATATCCACATGTTGAATCATTTTAAACGCAATTCCCTGAGATAATGTCATATGAAATGAAATATTGGAAAGAAATGAAGCGGCGGTCAGAGAGGAATTTCTATAGTGTAGCATGTTATTTTTCAGTTGGAAAAACATGCATATAAAAGTTGCACTCACAAAAGATCTTGATTGACATTGCTCATCAAATGTAATGGTGGAGGATCCCAAGACTAGCACTGCTGCTGTTACTTCAGGCTCCGGTTCTACTGGTTTAATTGGACATTGAGCCGCTTACCCAGGACTGCCACTTCAGCCCTTTTCCCATGCGGCAGTCCTCCTTTCTGCTGTCAAATCCCTCCTTTTCACATGCCTCATGGGAGGTGACGTGTTAGTAGAAGCATGAAACGTGTTGGAGTAGGCAGTAGAGGATAGTAGTGAAGGCGGAGACAGGCTTGGGCACCCATAGAGGCATGTGACTGCAGGAAAGGGAATTTAAGATGGCATTGTGGGAAAAGAACTTAAGTGACATTACTGACAAGCGTCCCTGTATTCAATAAACCAGCAGTACCGGTGCATTGACAACAGCAATACCAGCCTTGCGATCCTCCACCAGTTGTTTTTTAAGAGTGATGTAAATCAAGAGCCCTTGTGAATGAAACGTGTACATGTATGTTATTCCAATTAAATAATAACATACTACACTATAAAAGTTCCTTACATGCATAAATAGTCCACAGATAATCTAAACCAAAAAGAATGACACAAAGCGTCCAAATACAAACCACTCAAAATGTTGTTAATAAATATAAAAAGCCAAGGTAGATGCACTTCATCTAAGGTGCTCCTGTATTGTGGCAGTCACCGGGTTAACAAATAAATAACAGGGTATACTGTAGCAGCAGTGACACGATCAGGGGTATAATAGTGTATTCCCACCAGGAAGTCAGTGTCTCTAGTGTATACCAGAAAACATGGAAAGTAGATGTAGCCAGGTCCCCTTTTTCCCCCTTACCTCTGATGCTGGGAAGGGGGTGGCAACGGCTGCTCAGCCGGGTGCGGGGGAGGCTGGAGCTTGTCCGGAGCACCAGAGCTTTGCGGTGGGACACCGGCACAGGACGCTGCCATTTTGGATTATCACGCATGCGCGATAGGACACCCGCACATGCGCAGAAGGAATATGTGCTGGCCATCTTGCCCACGGCTCCGCAAAGGGAACTACAAGTCCCATGAGCCTTAGGGGAGCTGGCAGAAAGAGTTACATTTGGCGCGCTTGGCACCACACATCAGTCGGGAGAGGGACCCCAACGGAGCAGGTAGTGTCCAGAAAGCAGTGCTTCCCTGGACTAGGCCAGATTGCCCCGTGGGCCCCAGCTAGGACCCGGCCACGGGTAGTTTGTGGCTGCTGCAGGGAAGGCCCATAGATAGGGACATTTACCCAGTAGTTACAGTGGTAGTGCACCGGTGGAATACACCAGGCGGTGTGCGCGGCCTGTGGTCTTGGACTAGACCGCAGACACCTTAAAGTGACATTCATAGGGACACACTCCAGCGGGAAACCCCTCAGAGGCGGACGCCTGCAGACAGGAGAGGATCCGGTAGACCACGTCGTGGGATCACGTTGCGGCCTGCGGACCCACCATCTTTCATCAACCCTGGTCTGGACGGAGACTGGGAAGGTATCCACAAGTGCACCACCGGCTGGACACACAGTGAGTAGTGCTACTCCACACACTTTGGGGTGGGCTTGGTTCTGTGGACACTCTAGGTGGTTAGGTGCCATGGGCATCTCAGTACTTTGCGGGAGCCTCACTAGGTTGGGGGTTCTACACTGTGGAGATATTATGACGGTACGGCTTTATTATTGGGTTGATGTTCAGTAAATACTATTGTTATATACCCGGTGTGTGTATTTACTGTCTGTATTGTGTTCCTCCGAGGGGTTATCCCGCTGCGCTGGCATCCCTCCCATGTGGAGGCGCTGCACCAGAGTGAATGAACGATCACCCCAGGCTCCCAGCGGCGGAGGCTACGGCCTTCTGTGAGCCACAGGTAACGGCAGCACGCATGGTTTCCCTTAGTCATGGGGAAAGGGGGCTACATTTGGAGGCGCTGCTAAGATTCAGACCTGGGATGCCGAGAGATTTTAGTACCAATTTAGAGAATAATGTTTGTACCGTCCAAACAAGAGGTCCGCGACTTCGCCTTGTAGCTCCACAAACTCCCCCACCATGTGGTTGCAGTGGGGATGTTCCCGCCAATACGTCCCACCGCAAAATCTGAAATCACCTCAAGCAACTCCCCGGTCTAGCCAATGCATGGCTCATAGGCTGCAAGTATTACCCTATGTAACGGTAGAGTATAGTAATAGCGGCCGCGGGCCACGAGATATGCAAAGAGGGTGCTCCACGGGCCCTGTATCTACCAGAAGCCCTGCCCATGGGTTGCCCAGTGATATACCCCAACCTACCAACCCTTCCGGTGACTTCTACTCCGGGACCCTCAACTGGGGTACCCTATCGGGCTGAACAATTCAATCGGCGTCTGACGTCACGGACTGGCTCCCTCAGTTATCCAGCAGTGAGGGGAGGATCATCTGGCTCCGTGATAGTCAGCGCAACACAGGATATCCAAGCGGGAGGGCGCAGCAGCAAAACAGCTGATATCACAACAGAGAGTCCATAGAGAGAACTGACTGCTTCACAAGGTTTGCTGGATAACTGAGGGAGCCGGTCCGTGACGTCAGACGCCAATTGAATGCAGAAGCAGAGGACGTGCAACAGCTGACTGGAGTCTATCACACAGCGTCTGAACCCAGAGTGGTTAAACTGCTTTTATTTGTTCTGGAGCATGTGAGTGTATTGGAGCCTCCTTGCTCGAGTATTTTTTATTAATTAAATTGTGTTGCACTATATTTTTTCTTCTTTTTCTTTACATATGCTGCCTTTTTGAGATTCCATGTGATTTATCCACCTTGGAGAGGAAGTTATTGCACTTTGTGTCCTCCCCCAGACGTTACTTTGAGTGATTGTGAAATCTCTCACACCAGCTGCATCTCCTCTTGATGATATTTATTTGTTTTGTTATCTATTAATGTATTTTTAAGGTTTGCGCTTACTTTCCTTGCACCGGTTCTGCCCAGAAGCCTGCAGTACCCTGTCTTATGGCCCATGCACGATGACCACGGACACCTGGGGGTAGATAAAACCTTCTGAATAATAAGGGACTGATTCTTCTGGCCTAAAATGCGGGAGTCCGTAGAACGCCATTGCCGGAAGTGCCTGTGGTGTATCCAGTGAAAGACACTGACCACACGTGCAGCCCCAATGGGTCATCTAAAAAGTTCCAGTCCCATGGATCTAGTCTGCATGGACTTCTTGTGCATAGAGTCCAATTCAAGAGGCATCGGGAACGTGCTGGTGGTGACCGACCACTATACGCGGTACGCCCAAGCGTTCCCTACCAAGGATCAGAAGGCGATAACGGTGGATAAATTGCTGTTGGAGAAATACTTCATCCATTATGGCTTGCCGAATCAGATGCACACCAACCAAGTGAGACACTTCGAGAGCAAGTTGATCAAAGAGCTTATCAACTTGCTCAACATCAAGAATTCTCGGACCACCTCATATCATCCAGAGGGAGATGTTCTGCCGGAGAGGTTCAACCTGCACCCTGAAGGGCTCCCAGAAAGCCGAGTGAAGCAGACATGTGGAGACACGAGTGCACGCATACAACTGCACCAAACACCGTAATTCATGATGTTTGGGCGAGAGGCACGACTGCCTGTGGACATCCGTATGAGGGTATCTACGGATGGGGTACCCAATGTGATGCATTATAAATATGTGATCCACGCATATCAGTTGGCGGAAAAAGCTTCAGTCCAGCTGAATGTGTGCAACAGAGACGGTATGACCACAAGGTCCGCTATCGGGAACTTTGGCCCAGAGACGATGTTCTCCTACACAACCTAGGGATCCCCGGCAAACACAAGCTGACCGACCACTGGCGCGATGGGTCCTTCGAAGTAGGATCCCAGATGCCAGGCCTCCTTGTCTACCGCATATGAGATGCGGATGGCAGGGTGAAGGTCTGGCACAGAAATCACTTACTGCCCATTCCTCAAGTGGGAGAAAGTGACCCCGAACCAGAGACAATAATAACGGCCAGTGAGCCAGAGGGGTTTGAAGAGCATTCAGAGTCAATAGTCGATCCAACTCAGGATCCGATGGAAGAAACCTCCACTAATTCAAACGGAGACTGGTAGGCACCACCCGAAGGAGCAACGGGTAATAGGCCTGCACCTCATGTATCCTCAGTAGTAGCTTCAGCAAGCTATCCACTTGACCCAAGAAGCCCGAGCTTCATTCCTCTAAGAGACATTGCAGAGACTGATTCACCCCTTATGAGAGGGTCAGGGCATTCAGCCCATGATAACATCTCCCAAGAGGAAGAGACTGCAGAAGAGACTCGCATGAGTCAGAGAGTGAGACGCCCTCCCACTAGATTGGCTTATGAGTGGATATGATGTGTCTCAGCAGCTGTCTCGGAGTAGGTTGGCATCTGTCATTGCCATGTTTAATGAGCTGTACAATATTGTTTAGCGTGTTATAACCGTTAAGTTGTACACATTTATATGCATTTTATTGTATAAATTTGTGTGTTATACATTGTTCCCAAGTGGGGACGTTGGTGTCTCCACCAGGGGGAGGATGAAGGCAGTTACCCTTTTTTCCCCCTTACCTCCGATTCGGGTGCGGGGAAGGGGGAGGCAATGGGTGCTCTGCCGGGAGGCTGCAGCTTGTCTGGAGCGCCGAAGCTCCGCGGTGGGACACCGGCACAGGTCGCAGCCATTTTGGATTATCACGCATGCGCAGAAGAAATATGCGGTGGCCATCTTGCCCACGGCTCCGCAAAGGGAACTACAAGAAACCATGAGCCTTAGAGGAGCTTGCAGGGAGCCGGCAGAAAGAGTTACATTTGGCGCGCTTGGCACCACACGTCAGTCGGGAGAGGGACCCCAACACAGCAGGTAGTGTCCAGAGAGCAGTGCTTCTATGGACTAGGCCAGATTGGCCCATAGACCCCAGCTTGGACCCGATCACGTGTAGTTTGTGGCTGCTGCAGGGAAGGAAAATAGATAGGGACACTTCCCCATTAGTTACAGTTGCAGTGCACCGGTGCGCATGACCTGTTGTCTGGAACCAGACTGCAGGCACCTTAAAGAGAACTTCATAGGGACACCCCTCAGAGGTGGGCACCTGCAGACAGGTGAGGATCCGGTAGACCGCATCGTGAGATCACGTTGCGGCCTGCGTACCCACCATCTTTCATCTACCCTGGTCTGGACGGAGACCAGGAATGTATCCACAAGGTCACCACCGGCCACACACACAGTGGGTAGCGCTACTCCACAGACTTTGTGGTGGGCATGGCTGTGTGGACACTTGGAGGTTAGGTGCCCAGGGCATCTCAGTACTTTGGCGGCATCTCAGTACTTTGGGGGCGCCTCACTGGTTTGGACGTTCTACACTGTGGAGGTATTGTGAAGGTACGGCCTTGTATGGCCTTGTTATTATTGGGTTGATCAGTAAATACTATTGTTATATACCTGGTGTCTGTATTTACTGTCTGTATTGGGTTCCTGAGAGGGGTTATCCCGCTGCGCTGGCATCCCTCCCAGGTGGAGGCGCTGCACCAAGGAGAATGATCGATCACCCCAGGCTCCCAGCAGTGAAGGCTCAGGCCCTCTGTGAGCCACAGGTAATGGCAGCACGCATGGTTTCCTTAGTCACGGGGAAAGGGTGCTACATTCTCCTGCTCACCTTTTGATGCTGCCTTTTGCTGAAACCTGGTATGATACAGTTGGATACATGTTGTGAGTGTTTCACCTCACCATCCTGTACAATCCTGAGATTCAGCATGAAATGTACATCACAAACATCTCCAAATGTAAAAAGTCCCCATAAGGGAATCTGCACTGTAGAAATCTTAATCCACTATTATCAGAGCAGTAATTCCCCAGATCAAAGGTTCACCTACAAGGGTAACCAAGAAACGAAGCACCGTTTTTAACCGATCACTCAGTGCTACCAAGTGTCCCGAGACCTACAGACCAGCGGATAATGGACGTCCTAGAACTGCCATACAAGTAATGAAAATCACAAATGCAATAAGTTCATCCAGGAAATAAGGTTGATGTTAACGTTATACTCACATGTATTTGTGCACCATCTATATTGAGCAAAAACGGAAAAAAATGCCAGGGCTACAAAGCATATCAAAAGCTAAAATATTTATTTGATCAAAAGTCATAAGACAAAAAAAAAACAGGGACAAAGAGTCCTCTAACGTGTTTTGCGTCCAGCTCGGTGCTTTGTTAATGGTCTTCCAGGCACTGCGGTTGCAAGCCTCCCTCCTCTATGTTGTTCCAACACATTTTATCATTTTCTCCTCCCATCTTACTTTTGGTTGGATTCCAAGGGATATTAAAAGGTCAAATATAACATTAATTTAAGTAGCAAACATTGAAAAAAATATGTAAATATATTTAATATATAAATGTTTAAATATAAATTAAAATTTTACTAAAGAAATACCCCCATATAAATGTATGTATTTAATGATCATTTAGCAAATATAAACATGTTGCCTCATAATCCAGAACACCAACTCAAGTGAGTACTTCTAATGTAAAGACCATTTGCTAAATGAAGCCAACGCTTTCTTATATTTTCTAAGAGATCATTTGGAAAGTGACAAATTCCTACCTGCCCTATGCAACAGTCAAATGATACATCTCCACATAAATCCATAGTTACAGTAAATTCAATAGTGTATTATGAAGTCAAGGTTCTTTCATCTGCCTTGGCAATTCATAATAAACGTAAATGGAAAGAGAAAATTGTTTTGACATGTAAATGAATTACTTCACGTGAAGAGGTGAGAAAAGCAAAGGAATATAGATATATATATATTATGTATTTGCATTTATATTGGTACATATATCATTCAGTATACTTTTTAATAAGATAAAGATTGCAGCTGTTAGTAATTTTTTAAACATATGGTACCTGAATCTATGCAGAAACACACACACACACACACACACACACACACACACACACACACTATAACAGTGTGAAGGAATTGGGTCACACACTTAACTGATATAAACCAGACTACTGGTGAAGGTGCTACTTTCAGAGTACCTAAAAGATATTATACAAAAATAACAAAAGAGTAGACACACCAAAAAGTTGCAGAAAATATTATTTTATTGGCCCAACATTTTGGCTACCCTCTGGAGTCTTTCACTGGGTTACTCTTGACCAAGGCTCCAGAGGTCAGAGGTAGCTGAAATGTTGGGCCAATAAAGTAAATTTTTCTACAACTTTTTGGTGTGCTTATCCTTTTGACACATATATATATATATATATATATATATATTGTGACAAACGGCTTACTCCGGGGCTCCGCCGTCTGTCCGGGACTGTTAGAACACGGTCTTTTAGGGTAGGTTAAATGATGAGACGTCACGTACTGTTCCTTTAAACAGGCTATACCTGGTTTATTCAATCCCAGGCACTGGGACTGCTACAGTGTAAACAGAAAACAAAGCCAAACAAAAAGCTGCTCGTCTGAGCGATAACTTAAAACTTAGATGTCCCTGACTCAGAGTTGGAAGTGGCTTGTCCACTTCCACCAACAAAATAAGTACCTTTGCAGTCTTTAGACAAACTAACAGAATGAATGAAGCGATTTGGGAAAGAGGCTTTCTCACCCCTCTGCAGTTCAGCAGCCTTCCAGGCTCTTGGGCGGGGCCCAGAGGAAACAGGAAACAGGTCTTATATACCTGAACTCTAATCAGCATGACAGGTGACAGAAAACAGGCAGCAGACAAACTGTGGAATGGAGTGCCTGTACTACGAGGCTGCCCTGTTCAGCTTAGACAGGACAGAAACTGTTCAGTATCCTGGGAGCCCTGTATATGGAGTTTATTACCAACCCCTGGTTTCTGTCACAATATATATATATACAAAAACACAGAAAAAACAGGCGCACTCATAGCGTAAAATTGTATAACAATAAATTTATGGAATATGGGATAAAAATATACACTCACAAACAGAGCTGAATAAAATGCATTTTTGAGTACAACTCAGCCCGTTCAGACGCAGGAACCCAAAGAGGAGGACTTCGGTGTGATGTCCGCGGTGTGTCTTGCCACAATAGCCCCTCTATGTCCCAGCAGGGACCGAAAGCCACGAGGGACGCCGCCTTCCCCTTGCTCCGGCGCTACACAGAGCATACACTGAATCAAATCTCGCGTGCGCTCGATGACGTCAGCGAGTGTCAGTATAAAATATACAAACTGGACAGTAGGCTCCACAGCAATCTCTACGCGTTTCGTCTCGAACGAGACTTCATCAGGAGTTATACTGACACTCATCTGCATATATTGCACTTTTGCTGCGTTGCTAGCATTTTGCTACCAGCCATTCAGACATTCAAGTTCCTGTTTACATTGTGAACTCTCTCCGGCTGAAACCTCGCTGACGTCATCGAGCTCACGCGAGATTTGATTCAGTGTATGCTCTGTGTAGCGCCGGAGCAAGGGGAAGGCGGCGTCCCTCGTGGCTTTCGGTCCCTGCTGGGACATAGAGGGGCTATTGTGGCAAGACACACCGCGGACATCACACCGAAGTCCTCCTCTTTGGGTTCCTGCGTCTGAACGGGCTGAGTTGTACTCAAAAATGCATTTTATTCAGCTCTGTTTGTGAGTGTGTATTTTTATCCCTTATTCCATACATTTATTGTTATACAATTTTACGCTATGAGTGCGCCTGTTTTTTCTGTGTTTTTGTAGATATCCTCAAGGAAGTGGTGTTCCCTTCATTCGGGCTGCAGAGACTCTTTTGGATAGCAATTGGAATATCTTGGGATTTGAATATATTTTTTATATATATTTTTCTGGACATTTTCTTTTTTTATGTATTTTTTATGCATTTTATTAGTTTAATACATTAATTTTTATTCTATCCACTGTGCTTAGCATAGGTTTTTTATTCTTATCTGTATTATTTTTACTTTTATTTTTACAATCACCTTTTATTTTTATAGAGATATTATATAGTGATAGGTTGGCGCTAATATTTTTTCTCTTGATATATATTCTGCACTATCGCAACTGGACTAACACGGCTATTTTCTGCTATATATATATATATATATATATATATATATATATATATGTATATATATATATATATATATATATATATATATATATATATATATATATATATAGTGATGCCCACACCACGTTATAGCATCTTTTAGTCCCAGATAAAGGCAGGAAACGTTATACTTCTCTTATATGGGGTTTATTTACAGGGATTCAATCAAATACTAACAGCCCATCGTTCCTTTAAAGCAAAACAACACATACAAATAATACCTATTCCCTTTAGGGAAAGCTATCTACACCATAGCTTTCGCCCTCACTAACCGCATGGCCAGCTAAGCTGGTTCCCAAGCCAAAAGATGCCCTGGCATATGCAACAATGTAACACAGTCACTGCATACAACAATAAAGTGTTTTTGCTTATCTGTCAGTTCTTTGGAGCAGACGTCACTGCTTGAGCACGGCCTTGCATCCTTTCTTCCTTGGGGAACTCAGCCCCACCTTGAGCCTAGAGAAACTCCTCTGTAAGTCCTCTTTACCAGCTTCCGCAGCTGGGGAGCACTTTCTATCTCCCCCCTCCCCGGGGAATACAGTCTCACGGTCTGGCAGCTTCCTGTGTCTTTTAAAACACTTTATCATTCAGTCAAGGAGTCTGATTAACTCCATAAGTTAGCAGCTGATGCAGGCTTCTCTTCGAGGAATTAACTCTCTGTGGACTGGAAAGCACACTTACTGCACTGTTCCAGCCCCTAGAAGACAGTGATGGTATCACAATGTATATATATATATATATATATATATATATATATATATATATATATATATATATATATATATATATATATATATAAATAGGTTTTACCAGATTGGAGTCCGGGAAAATTGAGACAGCACACAGTCTTGTAAGTCCAAAAGAACTATATTCAGTTTAACATGGCACCACATCCAACGTTTCGATCATCTAAACGTGACCTTCCTCATGGCACGTCCCTGAGGAAGGTCACGTTTAGATGATCGAAACGTTGGATGTGGTGCCATGTTAAACTGAATATAGTTCTTTTGGACTTACAAGACTGTGTGCTGTCTCGTTTTTCCCGGACTCCAATCTGGTAAAACCTATTTGTATACATGTGCATATGGGACAAGCATCAGCATTTTCTCTGTTGTTTACAGTGTGCCAACTGAGTGTGATTTTTTTCATATATATATATATATATATATATATATATATATATATATATATATATATATATATATATATATATATATATACATACAACAAAGACACAAGAAGTCTCAAAAACGAGCACTCAAAAAATCCCCAAAACAAATATAACTTTAATGTCCTCAATTGTAACAAACTAAAACATGATAAAAACACAAAGCAGGACCCTGAAATAGACTAAGTGACTACATATAACCTATTGCCCATATAAAAAGTCTAAACCTATACATAAATATCAAGCTAAATGCAAGAAAAAATGTCAGGTGAGATCCCAGGGAAACTAGTTCCCTGGATCAACAAGACCGGCAAGTCATAATATGAACCAAAAAGACCTAAGGGACACACTAATGAATAAACTGATATAATTCACATACAAATCATACACACTGCAAGATAGAAACCATAAGGTGCAAAAAAAAAAAAAAACACTGTGGTGGGAAGTGTGCCGAAATACAAGAAAAAATATGTGAGTATGGATTATAACGTTGGAAAAAATGACACAAAGAAATCAAAATGTCACAAAAAATCCTAACATAAAAATGAACAAATGTCCAGTAATATCCAGGATAACATAAGGTCTGAATGAACGAATAACATGAAAAGTCCATCAATTATGGCATAGGGAATAAAGAAAAAATGATATACTCATCCCCCTTTGCGATGAAGAGTGCAGTACTATAGCTCAAAGATGCCAGACAGTAGTTTCCGCCAGATATCAGAATCCAAATAATAGTAAGTCCCAAGGTCAACCAGGGAATAGGTGTCACTAAATAGAGTCTCAGGGTGACTGCAGCAGCTCCCACTCTACACGTGTTTCACCTTGTGGCTTCTTCACGGAGTGTGGAGACTGCAGGGATAGACTAACTATTTAAAAGAAAGATTGGAATTGCAGACAGCTGTCCCCAGTATAATATCACTTGCTATTGGCTGGAAGGTAAGAAGGGAGGAGGAAGGCGTGTCTTTCTGCTCAGCTGTCTGCTAATGATGCAGATGAACAGACCCTGATGGTATCCACGGACGAAGCTTTGTATCTGCTGGAGGCACGTACACCTCCGCATGGCGTCATGACGTCACAGAAAATCCATCCAATCACAGGAGTTGCTCTTCGATGCAGAACAAACAGGGAGAGGTTGTTACAGCGCCCCAATACATCTGCCAAAGACACTCGATCTTGATCTGCAATAATCAGCATTGACCCATGCCGCAAAGCTCAGGAATGTAGATCAAATCATGAGGTTTTCATTCTGGAAGTGTAGTCCAGTCAGATCTTTATGGCAGGATCCCGAACTGATGCTATGGAGGACAGGATATACATGGTTCATTACATCAGATAAAAAAGAAGAAAATTGATATATATTAAGAAAGAATGTACAGAAAATAATAAAAATCCTTTCAAACACATGAAAAGAACTCCAAAGGCACATAGTGATTGAGCTACTTCCCTTATTCTTAACAGGCTATCAATACCTGGGAACCATGAGATTACATATGTAAAGAAAGTCCAAATTACATACATGCATGTAGGTACATATACCCCACATATATGCAGGCACGTAAATATACATACCCTTGGTTTGCTATAGTTTGAACTAGGCTAAAAAGAAATGAAACCCAAAGTACATGTCACAGAAACATAGCGAAACCCAGGTAGTCGTTCAGCCCCTTAGATATCATAGTTCCGAGCTGCACGATCCACCTAGTTTCTCACTGTAATAAAGACCTTTCCAAATCCCCTCCTCTGATGCCCAATGATACCTTATCTATTGCAAAGGCTGACAAAAGATCAGGATTAGAGTCATGTTTAAGTTAAAAATGACGAGCCACAGTAGTGATCTTTTTTAATGCTTCGGTATCTTTTTGTGTATTCCGTATGTTCCTGCCATGTTCTATGATTCTGAACCTGACCTCCCTTGTAGTCATACCTACATAAATTAAGTTACAGGGACAGGTGAGATAATATATCACACCCTTACTTTTGCAATTCATAAATGAATTGATGTTATATCTGCAAGTCCCTGAACTATCCGAAAATGTATTGGTTTGGCTCATGTATTGGCAGGCTGAACAATTGTTACATTTAAAAAATCCCTTTTTGGCACAAGATGTCATGAAGTGTGGATTAGTATGTGCGGGTATAGTGACTCCTGACAAGTTTATCCCGAAGATTCGGTGATCTTCTAGTTGTCATGGTCACATGGTCACCCAGAGCTAATTTGAGCTCTGGATCAGTCAAAAGTACCCCCCAGTGTTTCCGGAAGATACTTTGCAGTTGTGGCCATTGTTGACTAAATGTGCCCACAAATCTAATTTTACCATCTTGCTTTTTGCGTACTTTGGGTATAAGTAAGGTGTCTCTTTTACAAGTACGACTATGTCTAAGTCCCTGAGATATACTATTCCTACTATATCCCCTTTGATAGAAGTTCTCCCTCATCTCAATCGCTCTTTGTTCAAAGATTTCATTTGTAGAACAATTGCATTTGATCCACAAGAATTCGCTTTTAGGTATCCCCATTATCTGATGTTTGGGGTGTGCAATATTTGCATGGAGTATAGTGTTAATAGATGTTTCTTTGCGGAAAATATCCATGGTAAGATTACCTGACTCCCCAATGCTAATCTTAAGGTCCAGGAAGTCCACAGACTCACGACTCTACTTATAAGTGAGCTTGATGTTCAGATCGTTGTGGTTGAGAACATCGATGAAGCCCTCAAACTCTGAGGCACTGCCCTGCCACATTATGAGGACATCGTCGATGTATCTCAACCACAACATAACGTGCTGTGTATCCCAAGTTATCATCTGAAAAAACATTCACACTCCCACCACCCCAAGAAGAGGTTAGCATATGAGGGCGCACATGTAGCCCCCATAGCTGTACCCCTTCGCTGGAGATAAAATTTACTCTTAACGAAATAATTATGCGAGAGTATGAAGGAGAGTAAAGTAAGCAAAAGATCAACAAGATGTGATGACAAATTCTGCATAGAAAGAAAATATCTTGTAGCCCTTAGCCCATGATCATGATGGATGCTTGTATAGAGGGACTCAACATCGCACGTAGCGATAATTGTATGTGTATCAACAATAATTGAGTCCACTCTAGACAAGTCATCCATCGTATCTCTCAAATATGAGGGCAGGGTCTCTACCGAGGGTCTTAGATAGATATCAATAAATTTGCAGATGGTTTCACAAAGACCCCCAATCCCCGAGATAATTGGTCTGCCCGGGGGATGAAGGAGGTCCTTGTGAACCTTAGGGAGCAGATAAAACATGGGAATTATAGGCCATTTGGTTATTAAGCCATTCACAATACGTTCAGTGATGATCCCCTCCCGACTTGCTTCCAAAAGGATGCTGTCAAGTTCTTTTTTAAATTTTGGAGTGGGATCACATGTCAAAATTTGATAGCACAAAGGATCCCTAAGCTGTCTAAAGACCTCTTTTTCGTACATATTTTTGGGCCAGATAACCACATTTCTGCCCTTATCTGCTGGTTTGATCTCAACTGTGGTCATTTTTTGAAGGCCCAGAAGTGCATCCCATTCTAGCTTAGATAAATTACCCGTTCCTGATTATACATGAATTTGATGAATGTCAGCCGAAACAAGACCTAGAGAATACTTCTACTGCAGAACAAGTCTGTAATGGTGGGCAGAATGTCGATTTGGCTTTCACTTGTGAGACACACTTGAGTTCGTTTTGGGCCTCTAACTCTTCACCCTCATAGATAGCAGTCATATCGTCCAAAATTTGAAGTTCTTCCGCACTCCATCTTTGTGCTTGATGTCCTTCCCGATGATACTCCTCTGATTTAGAGAAATGCTTCAGTAATAATAATTTTCTACAAAAAAGATTCAAGTCTTTCACCCACTCAAACTTGTCAGCCTGATGAGTGGGTGAAAAGGAAAGGCCCTTTTCCAGAATATTAATTTGGTCTGGAGTTAGAACAATATCGGATAGATTTATCACAGTATGTACTGTATGTTGTTTACTGTTGGGACCCCTTCTTCTTGCCTCTGTATCCATAGCGGCTGCGATCTCTTAGTTGACGCACGTCCCCGCCTCGTCCTCCTCCTCGGCCTCGTGTTTCGCGTCTGTCTAAAAAATGATGGTGATCCTCAGAATCAGATCTATGATTTTGTCTAGATTCCAAATCAGAAGAATCTATATCTGAAATTGTAACTCCTGAGGAAAGATTGGAAGATGCATGTAAAATAGTTTTAGCATTTTTCTTAACTTTTTTACCACGATTCCACTTATACAGTATACTTCTTTGGCTTTATAATCTTCTCGATCGCGGGTGAATTTCGTTTTTTTGGATATTGATAATATCTTGTTCATATTTATCCACCTCTGATGTAATTTTGTTAATTGCTGCCGTATCTATATCATCCAATTTCTGTTTGGTCAAATCAATTTTTTCTTTTATGTCTGCCAAAACCATAATATCATTTTCAATCAAAATATTCATTAGTTCCATTGAGCAAGTGCTCAGAGCTTCCTCCCATTTATCCTTAAGTTTAAGATCAAAAAATTTGTATGCTGGGAAAGTCTGTAAACGCAAACCCCTGGGTATAAGTTTGTGAAATATATACCGGTCCAGGGCAGTCTTATTCCTCCATGTTCTATCTCTTTTCTGCATGTATGATTTGAGATTTTTAATCTCATCCTTCCCCTGACTAGGAATTATTGATGTTTCACTTAAAGCTGTCTCATCTAATATGGAAAAAATGGCGTCAGCAATTGCTTGACTTCTTTCCTCACTTTCGTTAAAATCCATGTTACAATTGGAAAAAGGTGGAGCCGGAATCAAGAGCTAACTAGTAGTTATAAATAACAGTTACACAGACAGATAGAATCCGCATACACACCACATAATAACTAGGGTATTTATAGGACCATAATATGCACTCTCTAATAGAGAAAACCAGGTCGGTGCTCTGAGACAAAAATAGTTAGAATACAACAAAGACACAAGAAGTCTCAAAAACGAGCACTCAAAAAATCCCCAAAACAAATATAACTTTAATGTCCTCAATTGTAACAAACTAAAACATGATAAAAACACAAAGCAGGACCCTGAAATAGACTAAGTGACTACATATAACCTATTGCCCATATAAAAAGTCTAAACCTATACATAAATATCAAGCTAAATGCAAGAAAAAATGTCAGATGAGATCCCAGGAAAACTAGTTCCCTGGATCAACAAGACCGGCAAGTCATAATATGAACCAAAAAGAAATTAGGGACACACTAATGAATAAACTGATATCATTCACATGCAAATCATACACACTGCAAGATGGAAACCATAAGGTGCAAAAAATAAACCCACTGTGGTGGGAAGTGTGCCGAAATTCAAGAAAAAATATGTGAGGCTGGATTATAACGTTGGAAAAAATGACACAAAGAAATCAAAATGTCACAAAAAATCCTAACATAAAAATGAACAAATGTCCAGTAATATCCAGGATAACATAAGGTCTGAATGAACGAATAACATGAAAAGTCCATCAATTATGGCATAGGGAATAAAGAAAAAATGATATACTCATCCCCATTTGACATGAAGAGTGCAGTACTATAGCTCAAAGATGCCAGACAGTAGTTTCCGTCAGATATCAGAATCCAAATAATAGTAAGTCCCAAAGTCAACCAGGGAATAGGTGTCACTAAATAGAGTCTCAGGGTGACTGCAGCAGCTCCCACTCTACACGTGTTTCACCTTGCGGCTTCTTCACGGAGTGTGGAGACTGCAGGGATAGACTAACTATTTAAAAGAAAGATCGGAATTGCAGACAGCTGTCCCCAGTATAATATCACTTGCTATTGGCTGGAAGGTAAGAAGGGAGGAGGGAGGCGTGTCTTTCTGCTCAGCTGTCTGCTAATGATGCAGATGAACAGACCCTGATGGTATCCATGGACGCAGCTTTGTATCTGCTGGAGGCACGTACACCTCCGCATGGCGTCATGACGTCACAGAAAATCCATCCAATCACAGGAGTTGCTCTTCGACGCAGAACAAACACGGAGAGGTTGTTACAGCGCCCCAATACATCTGCCAAAGACACTCGATCTTGATCTGCAATAATCAGTATTGACCCATGCCGCAAAGCTCAGGAATGTAGATCAAATCCTGAGGTTTTCATTCTGGAAGTGTAGTCAAGTCAGATCATTATGGCAGGATCCCACACTGATGATATGGTGGACAGGATATACATGGTTCATTTCCTCAGATAAAAAAGAGGAAAATTGATATATATATTAAGAAAGATTGCACGGAAAATAATAAAAATCCATTCAAACACATGAAAAGAACTCCAAAGGTACATAGTGATTGAGCTACTTCCCTTATTCTTAACAGGCTATCAATACCTGGGAAGCCTGTCTGTGTGTGTGTATATATATGTATATAAAAACACAGATTTACAACAAGCGCTGGGAAACCCCAAACATTACCACATAATATATATGTATATAAGTGTCAAAAGGAGTGCTAGTGGGCGTGGCTACATGTATACAACAAAAAACAAACAAAGATGCCCAAAGCTACTTCCAATGTGACAACAATACACAGTGCAATACCTATATATTCTCTTGAAAAAGGGTCATTTAGTTCAACCCTTTGGCCAAAGCTTCTTAAGCCTGCTGCCACTTCAAGGCATGACCGTTAGCAGGTCCTAACACTACCTGAGATAAAATTCTTATTTACCTGTGTAATTACAGGAAGAATGATCAGCATTGGATCTGTTGTAACCCAGCAAAATGAAACATACATTTTATATATATATATATATATATATATATATATATATATATATATATATATATATATATATATAGACCATACGATACCGGTTGCAACACGACATCAAGGGACAGCACGCAGGTAAGTAAATCAAAAAGCAATTGCACCACCTTGAGAAAGGTCCCACTGGGGGACCGAAACGTCGGTTTTTGTGTCTTCTATCAAATATAGAACATTTTTGATTTACTTACCTGCGTGCTGTCCCTTGATGTCGTGTTGCAACCGGTATCGTATGGTCTGTTATTGCTTTATGGGATAAGCACCAAAACTTATTTACTTGCATATGGTGTGCCGGCTGTGCATTGGATTCTATATATATATATATATATATATATATATTATACTCACATACATTTTCGCTAAACGTGTTGTGTACAATTGGGTTAACCTTTATGGTGCCAAAAGTCAAGTGGCATGCAAGCGCCTACAGACTTCCAGCATTTGCGGGAATGTGATTGCTTCAGTAGCAACAGACTGACGTAAATGGAAGTGGAGAGACTCTGTTGGAGCAGTAAAAAATTATGTTTGCCATTATTTAAATCATTATTTATATAAAGTCCAGGTTATTCAGCTTTTTCTTTTTTCTTTTAGCAGTTTCAATCCCAGGCCCTCCAGGTCCACCAGGACAGCCGGGAATACCAGGATCCAGAAGTTTGGTAAACTTTTATGAGCATTCTTTCTAACTACAGCTGCAAGACTGCCCTATTAATTACTAGTCACCAGTGTTGATTTATCTAACCATTTAGCCCATAGATTGTTCATGCTTTATGCTTCTGATTAACAGGTTATCAAATAATCTATTGCACAGGGAAGAAGTGGTGTAGTACAATTTATGCAGTGCACTTGTATCCACACTTGAGTTTATAATAGATTGAGTTCATATATTGCTTTAAAATTAATACTCCGTGGCATTGATTTTAAGAAGACTTCAGATTATTGATAATAATGAGTCAAAGTTTTGATCAAGATTTGATTAT